>NW_009227500.1:36363-94563 GCF_000690835.1 Fulmarus glacialis | reverse complement strand
CCTACGTCAGTGTATATGGTTGTTGGTGGGGAGTTTATAGCAGGTCCTAAGGATTGGGTTTGGTGCAAACTGAAGGTGCGTAACCCTCCTGTGGCGAAGCCCTCTTTGAAAGGCAGGGAGAAGGGAGGAACAGGCAGGCACTACTTATGTAAGAATTAATATATATAAATTATCCTATTCAAGCATATGGCAAATGAAGAAGCATTGTGCAGCAGTGGCAAGGGGTTTATGTTTGCATGAAATGTGGCAGCAGTTCCCTAGGAGAAGGAAGGTCCCATCTTCATTAGTTTCTTATGGCTTGTGGCTTTCACTCAATAGGATGGCTTACTGTGATTTATGTTTTAGTAACACAGTGCCCAGGAGCCCTGTGAACTGACCAGGAACCCTCTGTACATCACTTAGGACAAAACCAGAACAAGGCAAGCCTGTTTCGAAGACCTCAGGATCCAGATACTTGACGCATTGCACAGCAACACGTGTACCATTGGGGACCAGCTTTCCCCTACTTCCCCTGTGTACTCAAACTGCTGAAATGTGGCTAACAAATTTGTAAGCTAATTCAGAGAGTAGGGTGTGCTTAGAGTCAAGCAGGCAGCCTGTGCCATCTGGGAAGGGATTGGGTACAGCTGAGACTATTTAGGTCAAAAACAGTTAAAAGGAGTGGTCCTGCCTAGGAAGGTATAGGAAGAGTTGAGGGGGATGAACTGCTTGTGGCATGCCTATTTAAGGACTTCAGGTTGGAAAGACTTGTTGGGGCACTTCTGCTGGTTGTTCTTGGCTTCTACATCAGGTATGTGTGTGTGTGGTGACTTGGGGAAGAGACTGCTCAGACTGCAGTGTTGTTAGTGGTTAGGATAAGCTACAGATCTCAGACCAATCTCTGTGCTTTTGTTAAGCTGAGGGGCTTGATCTGCTTGAAACAGCTGAAATAGAAATGGATAAGAGGTTAGGAGCTTGAGTTTAGTATGTGAGTAATGTTTTGCTCATGCAGAAAGCTCGGCATCAAGCATTCATCAAAACAGCAATAGGCTGATTTAGTCAACTTGGGTGTGGGGGGAGAAATCCAGTACTCTGTATTTTTGATTTCTCTACTGTATCAGTGAATCGGATGCTTACATTCCTCAAAATATAACGTCACTTACCCTGTGATCTGATGATCAGATACACCTCAGAAATTGAATGAAAAGAAGCAATAGGGGTTGTTCAGAGAGTTTCTGTGCTATTTGAGAGCCAGGATTATTTTTCTCACTTTGTTCTGTGGTGGCAGATTTAAAATCTGGGTTGTTAAGGATGTTCTCTTACTACTAGTACTTAAGCTCCTGATCTTGAAATTCACTGTGATTTCGTGACACATTAATCTGCACGTCTTTTATGACTAGCATTTTCAAAGACAATTACATGCATTAAAATGGCAATTAGGTGTTGTAAAATGTTTCCCTGTGCTCTATAAGAAAGGAGTGCCTGGTGTCTTCTGTAGTGTCTAAATCTGAAAGTCAGAAATTGATGTGCATGGCTTGAATCTCTACTTAGACACAAACAGCAGAGAAAATGGGTGGGATGGGAGACACAGCAGAACATCTTGGCAGAAGTGCCAAGCTGATGTCTGTTGCTCTCAAGGGGGTCAAATTCAAGTATGCTTAAAGCATTGCTTTTAAATACACCCATGTGTGCCAGTGATTCACCGCAAATGCGTGTTCTGGATGCCTTTTCCAGGATGGTTCTGTGATCTTTAAGTGAAGGAATAACTCTGTCTCTGAGAGATGCCAAAACATAGCTGAACTGGTACGTTAAGAAAGCTGATTTACTGTAGGCAGGATTAATAGATTCCTATGGGAATGCATCTTAGGCAGGTTATGGATTTTTTTGTTGCTGTTGTTTTGGAAGATGGAGCATTCCCAGAAGTATTTTTAGAAGTGGCCTAAAAAAAATTCAGTTCCATTTTTCTTATTAACAATCCTCCTGGTGAGCTAACACCTCAAGCAGGTCCTGTTCGTACCCTGCTGAGATTACTGACTCTGCTGAAGTCTGTGTTGGAATACTTCCCATGGAGGTCCTTGCAAGCCCTAAAGCAAATATGATGCTGCACTAAAACACTGGAAAAGGTGAGAGAAAGAGCACATATTGCAAACAGTATCTTTTTATGAGAATTTGCTTGAGAGCAGGTCTAAATGGAATCTGAAAGCAAAGATAGGGCTTCCATACCTCTGGCAGAAGACCTAAGCCAGTTGTTAAATTTTGGCAGCACAACTTAAGTCTCTTCCGCTGCCTTCCATCCCAAGGCTAGGCTTGCCGCTGATGGAAATGGATCAAGGGATGGCAGTGACCAGGAATAAAGTGTAGAATCAGTAAGTATGACTCCTACCTTAGCTTCCTTTCACTTTTTCTTCAGTCACCTCAGTGCTTTCAGAAACAAAGAGTATGCAACCACTGAGAACATCCTAGCACGCGAATTAAGAATGAGATTTGCAGGAACTACTGCCCTAGGACAGTGAGAGTGCCAACATCACACAAATGCTTGGTGTTTTGATAGTACTGTTGAGGAAGGTTTACCTATAGAGATTGCATCAGTGGCACCTGTCGTGGTTTAACCCCCGGCTGGCAACTAAACCTCATATAGCCACTCACTCACTCCCCCACACTGATGGGATGGGGAAGAGAATCAGAAGAGTAAAAGTGAGAAAACTTGTGGTTTGAGATAAAGACATCTTAATAGGTAAAGCAAAAGCTGTGCACGCAAGCAAAGCAAAACAAGGAATTCATTCACCACTTCCCATCGGCAGGC
The DNA here is from genome assembly GCF_000690835.1 of Fulmarus glacialis. NCBI lineage: Eukaryota > Metazoa > Chordata > Aves > Procellariiformes > Procellariidae > Fulmarus > Fulmarus glacialis. The sequence goes on along the minus strand of NW_009227500.1, from coordinate 91,781 downwards.
AAGTGTTCAGCCATCTCCAGGAAAGCAGGGCTCCATCAAGTGTAACGGGTACTTGGGGAGACAAATGCCATCACTCTGAACGTCCCCCTTTCCTCCTTCTTACCCCAGCTCTATATGCTGAGCATGACGTCATATGGTGTGGAATATCCCTTTGGTCAGTTGGGGTCAGCTGTCCCAGCTGTGTCCCCTCCCAACTTCTTGTGCACCCCCAGCCTGCTCACTGGTGGGGTGGGGTGAGGAGCAGAAAAGGCCTTGACTGTGTGTGAGTGCAGCTCAGCAGTAACGAAAACATCCCTGTGTTACCAACAGTTTCCAGCACAAATCCAAAACATAGCCCCATACTAGCTACTATGAAGAAAATTTACCCCAGCCAAAACCAGCACAGTACCTATGTTACTGCAGGCAAACAAAATCTGTGTCTTCATTAGAAGAGTCTGGCTGTAATGAAAAAGCTGGTGGGGGACAGGAGAGGAAATGGTTTGCTTTTTGAGCTGGGATGCCAGTTTTGCAAGGATTTGATGCCAGCTACCATTCCGTTTGTTCTTGGAAGACATTCATTGAGCTGCTGGTTGCTTGGAGGGAGACTGAAACACACTGTAGTGTCAGTTCTGAAATCCAAAATACTTCCACTTTACCTCTTCTATTTAGTGCTTCAGCACACAAAATTGGACACCGGTGAACTGAGATGAACTGATTCAGTGGTTAGACTGTCCCTTACCCATGAGAATGACTATAATGCTTATCTATGGCTAAGCAGATTCTGCTTGTGAAAAGGCACAAGACCTCGCAACCTACTGTTCCTAGGATATATACCTCCTAGCATTTTAGCTAAAAGGGAATTTCAGCTAGCTGTACAAGGAGATTAACACTAAGAGGATATGTAGGCTGCTACCATAGGAAGAAGCTCACCATCCCTTGAGCACTTCTGACATAAAACCCACTAAAAATCTCTCGAAATGAGAAGAAAGCAGTCTGAGTACTTCGTGTCTAGATGGTAAATGCAAAACGCCACAAATCCACATGTGTCTGAAGCAAGAGTCTGTATTCTTGCTAGGAGCCAAACTCTTTCCTGCTGCTGTCCTTGGATAAATCCTTTCCTTTGCTTTTTCTTTACTTTGATACAAGGCTACAGGCTGAAGACATGCTGTTCCCTTGAAGGATGGTGTCAGTGTATTCATTCTGGTGCTAATAAAAGGACATTCTGGTACATGTTCCGGAATCTTGAACAGTCCTTATTTCTCAATTTATTAGTTTGACTGCAGAGCCACAGCCAGGATACATTCTGGGGCAGTTGTTTTCCTTGGGTAAACCGTCAAGGTGTCAGACTGCAGGGCAATCTGCTGGACACTTGTAAAACAATTATACATTGATCACAGTACTGTGTGAGTGCTAATGATGAAAGTGATAATACCTAGTCATGGCCATATAGTAATTGCAGTTGGAATTACTGCTGGGTAACAAATCAGCCCTATGGCAATCTGGCCATGTGAAGTCCATTAAAGTTAGTATGAGTCCTGGGCAAGGTATCAAAATTGGACGTGTACCTGACCAATGAAGCAGTTTGATACTAATTTGACTGATGGATATGCACAGTGTGTAGATAATATTTTAGTCCCTAATATAGCAACTACAGAAGTCGCATTCCTTCATATTTTTACAGCTTAAAAAATTTTGCTGGCTAGACTATGCTGTCATTCACATTTTGTGGTCTTAGGAATAGTTTGTTCTCCTGCCATAAAATGAAAGGACATAGAATCTTGCCTTGTGGAGTTAAAATGGTCATGTATACCTTTACAACAAAGGATGTTCTTCAGTTCTATAATTAATTAATGCCACTACGTGTGGATGGAGAGACATGTCTTGGTTCTTGATTCAGGTATGAGGCTAGTCCTCAGGTAGTCAAAGATCATTTCCTGGTGGTTGTGCAGATGCCAGGCATGGCTTTGACAAGTTTTTTGTTTTAGTAAATTATATTCCCCTATGTCACAGGTGGATGGTAATTCTTCCTTCCCCATACTCTTTGCTTTTGACTGTTTCAACAGGAAGTTCCTTAGGGTGGGAATATTTTCTTACAAAGTGTTAATACAAATTACACAATATTCAGTGCTTTTCAAAGTAGGATTTGTGGATCTTACTGGGCTGTGGAGGAGTCATGTTAGCATTTAGAGCTATAAGTCCACCAGAAAGCAAGTTGCACCCAGAAAATCTTGGGAAGACCTGCTCTAGGTGCTACTATATATCTAAATTTAGTTATTAATGGGTAAAAAGAATCCTCTAGAACCTCTTTAGAAATGTTTCTGTTTTCCTTCCTGTGTCTACACTAGCTTTGTAGCCAACAAAATGACCCTTTTTCCACTTATTTTTGGGCAAGTGCCAGGAAATGAACCCATTCAGCGAAATATTTCTCTCAACCTTATGCATTCTGGACTTAAGCATTGGTGTGTCAGCTGCTCTTCCGTGAGTGGTCTTGGCAGGGAGTTTTGGTTGACAAGAGAAGTGAGGAGATTCTTGTTGGGATGACAGGCTGGAAGATCAAGTGCAAGCTGAGTGTCCCTGCTAAGCTCTTCTGGCATTTTTAAAAACTAGAAATCTAAAGCTCAAAAGGAAGTTTTAAATTTGTAGTCAAATTTTCGCGTGTTCCTGGGTAATGAAATAGCAGAATCTCAGCTGAGCTGGCATCCCAGTCCTGAGCCTTTCCTTTATGGGGATAAGGCTCTGGACTAGGTGTGACCAGTCTTCCTGGTCTCTCATATTCTTGATAAAGAAATTTTTCTTGAACTGCTCAACAGCAACATATGGTTCAAGAAACAGATTTTCTGGGTGTTGCTGTCATTTGCAAAGCAGGAGACAACGTTAGATGTGTAGTCAGAAGGATCAAACTTGTTTTGGAGGGGAGAACAGAAACTGATCTGGGCATCCTACCTTCCAAATCTGTACTTCATGTGAAGTGCTTTTGTAGAGTCGGTTTAAAAACTATTCCAGTTGTACAGGGCCAGATTGCTCCATCTCCGTCTGCACTGAGTAGCATCCTACGTGCAAAATAAGGTGCTGCACAATTTCCCTCTGTGTGCTGAACTTGGGTAGGAGTGGGCTCAGGTCCTAGTGAGCAGCTTTCACCATGAGCTGAAAAGGTTTTTCAGCTTTGGTTTTACAAATGCAAGGATGTGTGCCAGGGAAAACAGTAGACATTTGAAGGATTAGGCTCCAAGTAAGGATGCATGAACAAGTGCTAGGCAGCTCTGGTGGCTCAATTAAGCATTCTTCATCTCGCTCTTTGCTCCCCACGTGCACAAAAGGCTGATTTACTTGAAATGAAATCCATGAAATGTGCTAATACCTGCTCTGGTGTTGATCAGGCTTAATGTAATAACCTCCTCTCATTTTCGCTGATTCTGCTGAGCAATCTGAGGCACTTAAAACTTTTCTTCTCGTGAATAGCTAGTATTAGCCTCCAGAGGCCTTTCTGTTAAAAATAAACCCACCACCAAACTGCCTGAAACAGGAGCTAGGGAATATTTTCCTGTCCTGTTGGGCATGATCAGATAGTCCATATTAGAGGGAGACTCTCGAAAATAAATAACTCCATGTTGAAAGAGAGTGGATATTTATAGTACGGGTAGACCCTGGGTAGTATAAATCAGTACAGCTCCATCGCACAGAGAGCTTCGAGGGAACTGTGAACCTGACCATTGCTGGAAGGTCAGATCCTTTCCTAGCTCAAGGAGGAGCCCAAGGAAGCTTTTTCCTCCCATCCAATCTTGCAGCTGGATTCCAGCTGTCCCTCCACATGGCACATACAGTACACGAGAGTGTAATTATAGCATAATGCCATTCTGTGTGTGAGGCTGCCATGCTGGATAATGAGCAATTAGGTGGCAACGGAGAGAGAAAGGGAGGGAGCCCAGGGAGAGGAGTGGGAATAAGGAGCTTCTCAAACTCTGTGGAAGGAGATATTGTCTCTGCACTCACCGTCAGCTCCAGGGCTTCATTCAGGAGGCCATTGCGCTTGCTGTGAAGGTAAGCGTTGGAGCTCCCTGTTTTGGCCACTCGAATCCTCGCAAGCCGGGCTTTCTGTGAAGAAGGCAAAACAAGCTGAAGTTATACCTTTGCACACCAAGTGATCGGTCCTGTGCTGGCAATACCAGGAGGAAGGAAATTTCAGGTTCTCCTTGGATCTGAAAAAGCCTGGGGGTGGAATACAAGGGGTGCGCGGGCAGGACAAGGCGCTGTTGAGAACAGCTAGCACAGGTCTGTCTCCAGGAGTCAGGTGAGTACATATGTCTGAAGAACATAATCTGCCACAGAGTGTTAATGGCCTTTCCAGAGATAAGAAATGGGGTCCTGCAGATTTGTTTATCCTTTCGAAAATTAATAGTAATTTATTAGAGCTGAGATGCACAGCAACTAGAAACACTTGTCTTGGACATGTTCCTGGCATAGGAGGACTGTGTGACTGTATGTGGTCTATGCTTGGTTGTTTAATCTTCTCTTTATCTTCCAGCTCTGTGCTCCAACATCTGTCTTGTCACTTGCTCTGCTTGTACTGCAGCTCGCATGGTGACACCCGGTCCTCAGTGATGGTGGAGATGCTGCTGCAGTACGAGAGGCTAGTAACAGGCACTCGGAGGGAGGAGAGCTGAGAGGGAGATTTGGTAACTTGGTCCACTTACCAGTCAAGTAGCATAGGTTGTTAATTTAATATTGGGAAATACTAATGAAGAAGTCTATGTTCATCATCCTGCAGTAGAGAAAGGCACTATATTTGTTCCTTCTGTCCTCTGCAATGACAGTGCTAGTTTATTAACTTTGGTATCTGATAATATAAGACTCTGTCCAAAAATATGCATCTCTTGACAAACTGATAAAAGTCACTCTGCAACAACATAGACGTTCAACTCTTCTCATTTTCATGTATCCCTGACCTTCTTGACCTCCAGGTGGACAAGTTAAATGACAAAAAACAGTCCAGAATAAAGCAAGCAAGAAAAACTAATAAGGCCCTCTTCCTTTTTAATCACACAGTTTTTAGTGTTTCAGTTTTTCTTTTCAGTTGTCGCGTGCTTCTCTGTCAAGTGCTGATTTGCCTTTTTCTTTTCTGCTGTTAATTTATGACTCAAACACCATTAAAAGTAAATACATGAAATAGCTGTGGCTATTAAAAAATAATTACTTTGTGCTGTATTTTAAAATGCTGCATAATCTTTTAAATAACGTGGAACTCGTGATTTTCCTTTCTAATTAGAGGATCTAATGGGTATACACTGTAGGAAGAGTAAAGCCGAGAGGCAAATATCTGCAGTGGGTCCAGAGAGTGTAATAATTCCAGGAGCTCTATTACCATACGTGCGTGAGTGACTCTGGCCCTCAACATTTGAAAGATTTGTTTAACCTTAAGAGCTTCTGCTTAAGCAGACAATTTCTCAGGCAAAGACATGTACAGGATACTAGTTTGCAGCTTTAATTAGGTGACACAGACTATGACCAGTCTGAAAAATAGGTCTTCTTTTGACACCCCAAAATGGGGACATCCAAAATTGACTTTCTTTTCTATACTTCACCTAGATTTCATTGTCCCATTTTAATGTTAAGAGTCCAAGTCAGTGTATGAGAGTGAAATCTCTGATGAAACTTGCTCTGTACCGGGGCCGAGGGATCTCACAGGGCTGTCTGGTCACGCTGTGAAAGGAACAAGTTGTATTTGCAAGATGTAGACTGAGGATACAACAAGAAAATGAAATTGGATCTTCACTTTTCCTGAAGACTTCCCCAAACTGCTGTGTTGCTCTAGGCCCCAAATAAGACTGGCCTGAGACTGTAATCTGGAACAAAAAACGCAGAGACTACTACTATTGAAGATGTGTTACGGCGAGAGAGCAGGGGGTAAGGGACTGAGGGATATTCCATTTCCCAGTTACATGGCATTGTCTCTCTGTTCCTGTTAATTACATTTCCATTAAATTATTTCTTCCATTTGCAAGTATATGATTTTCCTTACTTTTTGCAATGATCTTATCTCTTCCATAATCAGGATTGGATATTGGATCCAGTGATGGTCTTTACAGTGAGGCTGTGATGGCAACCACAGAAGACTTCCATTTCTTTCTGTGCTTGACAAAATATCAGGTCCTTTGCTGAAGGAATTACCAGAGTCCCCAAACTTACTCACCTCACCTATAGCAGGAAGGGTTTCATCCTCATCTTCAGTTCAGTCAATTGTTAAAGTGGATTCAGTCTTAGGCTCTTGTAATGAACATTATTCCCTTTGCCTCCAGGCTAGCAGGGGATCAAATATTAATAACTGTACTCCACATGGACTGGAGATGGTTCATTTCTGAGGTCTGTTCTCTTTTCTTCTTTGAAACAGGGCCACTAGCTATCTAAATAATTAAGCCCCATAACTTTTGTAGTTTAGAACAGACGTTGTTATTTTAAAAAATGTCAGTGGGGCAGGACAGAAGTTAATCCTATTCTCCTTACACAAAAGGCTGTCTAGGATAGTCACATCGCCTAACTCTGTGCCCCAATCATTATTAAATTTGGTAGATATCTTGATTAACTCAGCTAGAGAAGTTAATTAAAATTGGTGCCTAAAATTGGTTTGGCCCTCCAGACAATTTCACACATTGGACTAGAAACAACTCTAAAACCATAGTTCATGTTTTTATGTGAAAGTCTGTGTAAATGTGCATTATTTGGAAAGCATATCTGTCAAATGACACAAGCTTTACATGATATTTAGGTACGTGTCATATGTGTGCGTGGGATGCAGTACTTTGATCGTGCCTGACAGTAGCAAAGGGTTTAGGTGCAGCAAAGCACTCCCCTCTGACTTCTGCAGTGGAGGTTCGACACTGGTTTATATGACTGAGCAAAGTGGACTGAGGATGTGAAGGGCACCTGGCAGCACTGTAAGACTCAGGTTACAGTGTGGAAGCAGATAAAAGCTGGCCATTTCAGAGGAGTTTTGTGTTATCTGTTGGAATGCATCAGTCTGGACTTGGCCAGCCAGCAGAGGTATGCTTTGGCAGATCAGGTGAGGAGTAAATTACGGAGGCAAAAGCCTTGAACTTAGGGCACCCCATACAAGCTTTGAAGCAGCAGTGTTTTGCAGGGAACCGTACTATGTACTGTCACATATTTTGCTGTCAGAAATCCAGAGAATTAGGCTGATGGAGTCTTCCAAACTCTGCCAGTTCTTAACATGGGTATGCTTTTGTCATCCCTATCCTGCAGAGCTCAGTACTTCTGGTCTGCAGGACAGAAGACACACAAGTGGAGGACTGTGTTTTTCTGGCCATCAGCTGCAAATGTCTTTTGGGGAGGGGGAATAGCTGTCTTCTGCATCTTGTCCCACAAATGTGACAGACTAAAGGTCATTAGGGCCAGGCCTGAGATCACTGTTGCTGAATATAACCCCTGCATGGAGAGTCTAAAAAAGGAAAAGAAAACGGCACACTGTGTCTGCATGTAGAGTGGTAAGAGGAGTTGCTAGGAAACCACAGGATCTCAAAATGCATATGACCTAATCTGGAAGATAATTTATGTGATGAAAATAATAATACTAATGACAGCCACTTACAGGTTAGAATCATTAATTTGGTTATCTTGGAGCCCACATGTTCCTGAGGGCAGGATGGAAGGCAGCCTCAATAACTTCTGGCTCCTTACTGCTTTTTAAGAAACTGGAGGCTCAGAATAAGCAGGAAGGGCAATGAAGCCCTGTACACGTGGAGCGCTGAGGTACGGTGGCAAGGATGATGTAAATGGCTGTCAGCATCCTGGGTATCTACATTTCCCAAAGGGACTGGCAAAGAAGAAAGAATAGCCGATCTTCATCTTCTAGCTGCTTTGGAGAAGTGCAAGGAGCAGGAGTTGCTGGCTAGGAAAAAAGCTTACCAGATGGCAGGCCCAGGAAACAGCTAATTATTATTTATTGATGATTTTCATCTAGTTCTTATGGAGATAATGTTCACTCTTGATTTATGTGATATTATAAACTATTAACTTACAGCCTATGACATAATTTCATATTTGCCAGACATCTTCAGCTTTCCAGATCTTCCGTGCTGTTGGGCAAGGAGATGACTGGAGTACATGTATGTCAGGTACTATTTGTGCAGGTCCTGTGTCTACTCCTGCTCCCTCTTTGGACTGGAGCTGTTATTAGCATTACCCTTCGCAGAATTGTGGAGGCTGGAAGGGACCTCCAGAGGTCCAACCTTCCGGCTCAAGCAGGGCAACCTAGACCCAGTTGCCCAGGACTGTGTCCAGATGGTTTTTTAATACCTCCAAGGATTGAAACTCTACAACCTCCCTGGGCAACCTGTGCCAGTGCTCGGTCACCCTCACACTGAAAAAGTGTTTCCTGATGTTTGGACAGAGCCTCCTGTGTTTCCGTGTGTGCCCATCACCTGTGGTCCCGTCACTGGGCACCACTGAAAAGAACCTGGTTCTGTCCTCTTTGCACCATCCCTTCAGGTATTTATATACATTAATAAGATCCTTCTGAGCCTTCTCTTCTTTAAGCTAAACAGTCCCAGCTCTCTCAGCCTTTCTTCATGTGAGAGATGCTCCAGTCCATACCCTGTCTAGCTTTATCTGCTAAAACCACACTAAGAACACTCCTGGCAGAAAATGCAGCTATGCTAGATAATTGCAGTGCTTCATTTCCCCGCCCCCCCCAAACAGTTAGTAGTTTGAATATGTGTGGAACTATTGCTAACTGCTGCAGTGAGTCCAGTGGTGCAGTAGGTGCACACCACTGGTCTTTCAAGGCTGAAATGAAGCTGTTCTCAAAAGTAATCAACAGAATATTTTGATCTGATTTTTATTTCCAAGGTGAAATATCACAGCCATTCAGTAAGTGCTCGATTTTCTTGCATTTGTCTGCATCTGTTGCTAGTTTGGGTCTGGACTTAAGTTCTAGATGGAAAGAACATGGTTGATTTTAGGCTATGGAAAAGATAACAAGCAGGTTGTACATTTAAACAGGATTTTCTGCAGACTTAACAACAGGGCTTAGAGTATGGAATGACAAAAAAGTATTTTCTTGTAGTTATGTTCTCACCTTCCTAAAATGATCTCGTCTGCGATACCTTTGACTAATTTTAGCATAAAATTCAGAAAGGAATTCGGCAAAGACTTCGATTTGTACTTCTGACTGGGAACTCAGTGCACATATGTAACTTGGAAAGAGAATGGATGTAACCTTCATCTGGTGGAAAATAGCTTAGCTCCCTGGCCTATTGTGGTACTTTTTCCTTGCCAAGCAGAAAATGGAAAATTCTTCATTTTTAAAAAAAGCATTCAAAAATAATAGTGGACAAGAAATTAAATGAATCTACTGTCTGTGGAGTGCTTTCCTCAATATAATCAGGCAACACTGATCATCTGTCCTACTTATGGCTCTGGGAAGCTGATATGCCATCTTTAACAAAGCCTGGAAACAGGCTGGACTGCCAAATTAGGATTCAGGGTTATTACATGTGTTTGAACGCTGGGTGAAATAATGGCTGTTTAAAAAGCAAATGACCCATATAATAAGTACTAGCTGTTATTCTGCTAGCCATGGTTCCATCTGGCTATTGTAATAGGGAGGCAGCGGAGTTACAGCAGTGTTAGAAAAGTTAGTTTCTGCAGATCATCTTTCTATCATTTTAACCTTTTTTGCCCAAGAAACAGAGTATGCACATTTGGACTTTCCTTCCTCTCAGATCTTTGTGTTAAACAGCTTCTGAGCCAAGTTTAAATATTCTGTCATTTTTGCTTTGGGGGAGATGTTGTAGAGCTGCATATGGAAATTAGATAGTGTAGAACTCATTATATTCCTATATAATTTGATAGAACCACTTACAGTCAGACCTTGATCTTATTTTGGGCCTCTTCATTACTTTCCAGAGGTGAAAGATTCCTCTCCCCTCCTCTCTGGCTCTCCTTTTAATCCTACCTTACCCTTGGCACCATTAAAGCAACAGAACATCATTTCAAATGCACTATATCGTTTAATCTTTTCCAACACTGAAGAACATGATGTTCGATCTATTTATAGAACAATGCACAGAATATGGAGTTTAATGGATCTCAGCTTCTCTAGTAGTCATAGATATCCTGGCTGATTAAACACAGAACATTGAAAAAAGTGTTGTAATATGCAAAACTTGCAGAGAGAAATGCAGGACGGTCAGGAAGCCCTGGGGCACTGAGACTGGTCCCCTCCTATTGCAAACTTCCTTTTGTACATTTTTGTCTTGAACTTAACCAGCTCTGGCTTAAAATTAGTGAAGCTTTTACTCCTACTGGGCATTTATTTTAGAACTTCATTCTTCCATTTAGAAAATTTCTTCTGATTTCCAGCCTGCATGTGTTTGTTGCCAATTTTACTCAGTTGTCATTGTATTGACGTTTTCTTTTCACGTAGACCATTCCCTTTCTGGTGTTTGCTGCATTCTACAGGAAAGAGTAGAATAAACCTCACTTTTTGTAGAGTTTGACAATTCTCACTTTATTCCTTTGCTTAAATTTAAGAAGTAGGCTTTTTGGGAGGCCATTTCATATTTTCATCCTCTGTAGATGCCCTGCTTATTTCTAATACCTTTTTTTAGTTATCCATCCACCCAGTAAGGGTTACAGTCAGACCTTGATCTCTATAGGAACTGACCTTATGGACAGTTTTTTCTTGATTGAAATATGTTATACACAGTTACTGCATCTTGGCTGAAATTCAAAGCTTCCTCTATGCTGAGGTTTCCACGCTACTAGTCCAGCTGACTGACAAAGCTAGCTCTCGTCACTTCTTAAGTTTCCATCTTGAAATAGTAATAAAAGAAATTCCTACATATACTTTTTTGTATTCTTAATGCTGTAACAGATTTTAGAGCTTGGGTCAAAATCACTCCAGGGATGTGTCGTCAAAGAGGTGCCATATCAATTGTAATGGGAATCTGGTACAGTTTGTTAGCGTTAGAAGTGAAGTATTATGGGGTGTAAAGTAGGATGTCAGAATTTGTCTAGAAACATATTACTTAATAAACATCTTCTCAAGAAAAGAGCCTCATGTTTTTCTGCATCATTAATAGAGAGGTTGCTGTTCTCCATTATTATAAAATAAGGTCCTGTGTTTCACTGAAAGCAAAGTGTGATGAGCATCTGTCTGCCTGTGATATATCTGTCTGTCTGTATTTCCAGATCTCACTTTTATAACATCTTTCACACAGCTCACACCCCTAATTAATAGCTATAAAGTATTCAGGGGATGGAGAAATTAACAGAATTTGATCTAGTGTCACATGCCAACTTACTAGACCTGATATATGAGCACTAATTAATGGTGTGGAGGCCCGTGGTTAGCTACAGAAAATGAAGGTAATAGCTTCACACAGTGCTGCTCACACTCTCCCCAGGAAGATGGTGAAAACATGGGGGGAGATGGGGACGACGACCACAAAACCTTTGTATGAAACTCAAGAAGAAATAAGCAAATTTGTAACACTCGTGCCCTTCATTCTCGCCCAAGGGGAAGAGATGATGGTGGGACTGTTCTCCTGCCTTGTTTCTTTCCTGGCAGTGAGAGCACGTGTTGTCTCTGACGGGCAGGTACCCACCGGCAGCACGGGGAGTGAATGGGGTTAAGCGTCAGCGTGGGCAACGCTGTTGCTCCAGGCGGGATAGGGCCAGGAGCTGTGCTCCATCCCACTTCTCTGTGCTACGAGCTTTCAGCATTAATTGAGAGAAGTGTTGCTTGCTGGTGAACAAAAATTGCTCAGAAGTCATCGGATGACAATAAAGTTGCTGTGCGGTGCAATTAGCTTTCTTACTGAAGCTGTTCCTCATTGTTCCTCTTGCTCCTGGGATCTCTGGGGACAAATCTCTTGCGTTAGGCTTCTGGGGAAAAAAAAATCCATCACAAACCCATCCTATGGTCCTATTTGATAAGTGAAGACTCTTAGAAGAACGTGTGTTTCAGCTCACGTCCTTACGCTGACAGCCACAGCAGGTTGGCTGCATGCCTTGATTTGGCAGATGCGGAGGGAGAAGCCTGCCTGGCGCTGTCCTGGGCGCTGGAGGCTCCCGGTTTGTCAGCAGAAGGCTGCAGAGTCGTCATGGCTACGCGCTGCTCTGGCCCTTGTTTGTGCATTCCAGCATCGCTGCATGTTCCTGCTAGAATGGCTCCTAATTGTCCTGACTCAATCGCTAACAAAGCTGATGCTTCATATGTGGACAGAAATGCACTGGCGCCTGGTACCGGAGCTCGTGGACAATGTTTAGAATTGCTCTTTATTATTGTATTTGTTCAGAGTTAATGCTGAGTTCGGTCTAAATGGCTGCACTTACATGGAGAACAGGTGGCTGGAATTACCGTCAGGCAGCGGTCTGCATAGTAAACAGCAGAGTTCTGCTGTACTGTGACAAAGAGGAGAAATGAGGAACTATTTCCTATGGAGCAATTTGTCTGGTGGATTGAACTGCTTTTTTCTTCCTGCACAGTACTCGCAGGCAGACTGTGATTTCCCCATATAGATATTTTTTTGAAAATTATCTGTAAGTTTTATGCATACTCTTGATTTCCTTGCCTGCTCGTAAACCATTCTCTGCCAGCATTTACTGTTGCTCTGCTTCCTACCTGTGACTGGTCAGGAAAGCACATACTGTCATTTTTGCTGCCTTGTTTGGTGAGTCAGCAAGAATTGCTAGTGCAAAAGCTCAGACAGATAAATTTAAAATCCTGGGTATGAATAGTATTACCATAAAATGGTTTCACTTTATAACCTTGTACATGTACGTGAACTAACTGCAAGAATCCACCGAGCCAGGAGAAGTGGATTTATCCCAGTTTTATGCATGAAAAAACCTGAGTCACAGAGAGGGAAGTATGGAAGGGTGATGCTGCTGCAGCATCAGTTTGTCAAAACAGTGAGACTGGCTGTGGTGGGGAGACAAAAGAGGACGGCAGGCTCCTGCTCGTACCCAGAGAGGACCTGCCTTGTGCTGGTTTAGAGCCTGATGCGATGCTGAAGTTACCAGCAGTTACTGTTTGATGGGATTTTCATGACCTTCAAACAACAAAGGCTTGTTCTGAGTCAGACTTTGCAGACCACTGCTGCTGGGTGGAGTGGGAGGAATGGAGTAATGAGATTCTAGGACTTCTCACGTTGGGCTGTGTAAGACATCTGGCAGTGTGTAAGCAGGGAAATTCTGCAGTGGCCCTTGAGAGATGTGCTGGTAGACTGCAGAGTGTTCCCATCCTGTGTGATTAGAGGACTCGGAGACCTGTATTGCCATCTCAGCACCACATGTGTCAGCAACAAATGTTGTTGTTCATCTGCTTATTACTGTCATGGTACAAATTAGTAACCGCAATAAGCTTTACTACCATTTACACCCACTTTTAGTTATCTTTTTTCCTGACCCAGTGGATATATCCCTATCCATTAATCTAGACATAACTGTATATTGCAGTTGGTGCAGGGGTGTTTAAGCTGTATTTAGTATGTAGGCTGCGAACTGCATGGGAGCTAAACTGCACCCAGCCCACTCGATTCTGCGTTACTTAGGCAGAGTGGTAAAATAACTAGTTAATGAAGGCAACAGCAAAGAATCTGATCGCTAGAACCCAGTTCCAAAGTAGGATAGGGCTTCCCAACACTTTTTGGCTGAACATTTTGCATGCAGGTCTCCTTGACAAGGCGATTTCAACTTGCATTTATTTAGACATCTGGGATGAAGTGGGCAATATCAGCCGTTACAAATCCTACCAACTGTGCTACATAATGGAGCCATCTGGACAGAGGCTGCCACACACAACCCGGACTTCCAGCAGGTGGGGAAAGGGGACACCCTCTTGCTGAGGTGACCAAGGAGAGACCCCGAGGATGGGTTAGTCAGGTTCTTGCGCATTGCAGGCTGTTATCTGGTTATGACTGAGTCATGACGTGAAAGGGCCTCAAGGCATGAAACAAATGTAGAATGGCTTTTGGATATGTGTGGAAATTATTTCATCTGGGCATTGGGCCACTGTTGACAAGAGGCTTAATATTTGGATATATGGGTTTGCTTTGGAGGCTGAACCTATAAGCTCTAGCTCACTGATTTCAATCCTTCCTTTCAGAGGGGACATCTAGTTGTCTTATGCAATTTGGGACCCAGGGAATTTGAACTAGCTGAACTGATGGAAAATGCCATTTTGCTTTCCTGGACGATATGAAGGAAAAGAGGGAGGATTCCTGATTGGTTTATTTGTTTGGTTTTTTCCCCCTGAACTGATGTGACAAACACCAAACAGAGGAGGAAGAGAAAGAGGTACCTACCCCAGCAAAAATGAAATCTCTTTTTTAAAAACAAAAAAATAATAAAAAAAGCTTTTTTTCCCCCCCCTGTCAAAAACTGTTAAATATCAACAACAACAAAAACATACTCCACACAGATTCACTGTGGTTGAAAAAAAAACCCCATGTTTTTTAAATGTCAGCCAGCTCCAGTTTTAACCTTATTGTTTCTCTCTCTCCTTAAGTTCCCAACCCCATCCCCTGCTGGGAACTGAGTCATGTTCTGTTGCTGAGCTCTCCTTAGACAGCTCACAGCTTTGCTTGAATCGCTTTTTCTGGCCGATCTGTTCCACGCTCTGAAGTTCACTAACCCACCTCCAAAATTTAGGGTGTCAGCTGAAAAACAGAACATTTCAAAGCTGACTCCCCTGCTCTCTAGCAAATCAATTATTATAATGGCCTCATTATTGACAGGTGTGTGGGCCGTCTTTCTCATGGGTACGATGATGACATAAATCTAGTATTAAGCATTCTTTTCATCACCATCTTCCCTCTTCATCCGCTCTGCTGACTGCAGTCCTGTTTTCTGTGCCTCTGGGAGTGACGGCTGGGTCTGGAACAGGCTGTTTCTAATGTGCCTCATATGGAACCATCAGAAAGACGTTTGTGTCCTTACTCTTCCTTCCTTTTGGCTTAAGCCCCTTTTAAGCATCTCCATAGTTACCTCTTCATCAGTCTGCAGAGTCATAGCTCCTGTGTGCAACCATCTCACGAGTAGCTCTTGCTGTCTGGAATAACCTTCCTCCATCTACTTCCTCTCATCGACTTCCATCTGAAAAGATACGGCTTATCCCTTGCCCCTTCATTCCTTTCTTCTGCTGATATTGGCTCTGTGATTGAATGCTTTAATTCATGCAGCAGGCAATGTGTCCGCTTCTCTGCTTCACCTAATTTATACCATCTACTCTTTGATAGCCTGCGTTACAGTTTTCAGTTCTATATCATCGTTTTATGTGAGAGCGGCTCTGCAAAATGATTTTGTCCTGGGTAGTCCTTTCCTTGCCTAAATCTGGGTGTTTGGTTCTTTCCTGGAAACTTAGAGCCTAGAAGATGAAATGAGAAGTCTATTTCAAGGCTTTTGCAGTATATTGCTTGTTCTCGTGGAGTCAACAGCCACCAGATAATAAACAAAATTAATTGAACAGACTAAGCAGCTGTAGTCCTCAAAAGCATATTTACTGCAGACCTGAAACCGAGCACTGTGATTACTGAAGTTTTATACTCGGAGACGACAGTTCCAGTTTAGCCCCTGTGAAATGCACCACTAAAACCATGCTAATCCCTCTGAGATTATCAGCCATTTCAGTATCTTGGCTCATTTAGCAAATCTAACCATTTTTCGATAAATGCACTTTAAACAGGTTTGTTTTTTTTTCTCAGCATCGGAGCATTTACATTTCTTCCTCCTGTGTTGTGCAAATGTGAGGAGGTATACTTCATTGGGTAAGAGGCCCCTTTCTGAACATTTGTGTTCCCCCAAACTGAGAAGATCTATAACAACTCAGCTAAATTTTAGCCCTAAGGGCGCTGGTCTAGAGACCAGTTTGCTTTAGGCTGTTGTTGCTATTTCCAAACATTTCAGCTGCCGCTCTACTTCCATGTGCCTTCTGAGGCTGTTCAAAACTGCTTTAAATATGCCTTTGAGGACTTAGTGTCTTCATCTGTACATACGTTTACATGTGCAGGGAGTCGGGGCTAACAACCACATAGGCTTAACCCGTAATGCTGTATTGCCCTTGTTACCGTATTTTTTTGTCTTACCATTTTTTCTTATGGAAAAGCTGCTGGTGCACGTTGCTATTTTTCAGTCATTGGCCCACCTAAGCAAACTCACATTTCTGAGAGCTCCTGTGCAGTTTATGGCCAGCTCCTGTTTCCCCAGGGAATGGGACATTGGAGCCAATGGGGTCATACTGGTGTAATTAGTTGTACTGTATTGGAGCAGTTTGGGGAGATATCAAAGGGATCTCTAGTTGTCTTTTCTGAAGCATCATTCCAGGAACAAAAAAACCCAACAGAACAAACTAACTTTGCTGCACTTAGCACAATCTTTCCAGCTGAGGGACCTGAGTTGGTTATTTTAAAGCTGGACAAAGACAAGTGTCATTGGGCCTGGGAGATTAGGACCAACAAAGGCTCCCATAACACTTTGAAAAACACCTTTCTAGAAGTATTTTCACTGAGATCTAGTGTTTTCTTCTCCTTTTTTCTTCCTTTTTTTTTGTTATTGTTAGTGCAAAGATAGGGCCTTTGATTTCAGTATTGGTTCTCTGCTTAAAGACATGGGAATAAATTTGCCTGTCAGCAGCTAGAGTTTACACAAGAAAGATCATTCTTGCAGGATTTTTGACCAGTCTCTGAGTCCAGAGGTCTACAGCATTCCTGTAAACCTTGGGAGAGCAATCTGCATGTCTGGGATCTTTGCTGCACTAAGCCTAAAGGCCACATCTATTCTTTTCACTACTGTATTATCTGGCAGTCTTTCAGCCATGCTTTTCTCTACTGCCCTGCTCTGGTGGGAATAATGTGGCTTGGGGCTGTATTCACTCAGTCTCTAACTTCTAAACAATGAACTGTTTTACTTTTTCTACTGCTGCTAAAGGAGCAGCATTTCAGTAGCTGTTAGCAGCTGCCTCTGCTTTCTCTTTCTAGGGTTGAAAAGTGGGAGGTGTAGTCCTCAAACCAGCACCAGATACTTGTCTCCTTCTTCTTCACATTGCATCTATGCTGCAAACTGAACACAGTAAGAGAGAGACTCTAGCATTATCTGAATTACAAAGTCATTCTATTGTCAAGCCTTTTAAGTGTCAAATTCTCTTTTAAAACCAAAGGCTGTGACATTCACTAAAGAACAGCATCGTTTCAAAGTCAGGATGGTCTATTCTTAGCACATCAGTCAAAAAGAAAAAAAAAGTCTTTGGGGGGGCGGGACGGACCAAAAAACAATTTTACCAAAATGAACCTTGTCAGAAATGATCAATTCATCTTCCATTGAGATTGACCTGGTCCTTGCAGCATGCCAGAGGACAAAATTCGATGACCCAGCACAATAAATTAAAATTGCCAGATCTCCTTGTAATTAATTCTCTTGCAGTGCAGTTTTGGCAAATTAATCTTCAAGGTGATTAAATCTCTGGTAGCTTGTTTTTGGCTTGGTGTTGGTTTTTTTTTTTTTCCTTTTTAAGGAACATTTCTCCTCAGTTAGTTGAAGAGTAGATGCTGATGAGTAACAGCCACCTCCTGGTATTTTATTCATGCTATTTAAATACCTCTTCCTGCTAGACCAGTGCCTCCTCAACAGTTAAGAGACAAAGATAAGATGGAGCACATCATAACCCAGAGGGACATTGGGTCTGTGCTGCGTTTTCCTGCTTGCTGGAGTGCAGCCCCTCAGAAACCCCCACTATGCTGGAGACCCCAGGTTTACTCACACCTCAACCTTCAAATCTGTGAATGTCACATCCAGCCAATTTGACACTCATACCGTACTTCAGCCTTTATTATTTCTCATTGGAAAACTTCAGTCTGAGTTCATAAAAAATAAATAAATACGGTCTGTAGCCTAATCTTGAAACCTACTTGTACATTATAAAATTATGATATTTACTCTTAAATTAAAAGAGCAAAATAATTTATTTAGCACACCAGAAACTTAGGAAAGACATCTGTGCTATTTCTTCAAAGCTGTGTCTTCTAAACTCTGCTTGTAAGGACCTTCTGCTGGTGGGCTCTTCATATTCAAGGACTGAGAGAGCACAAAGAGCTTTTTCCAACCTTCTTGAAAAAGCTATGCAAATGTCTTTGTATCTTTAATTAGATGGGGACAGAGTTTTAACTATTACTAAAACTTTCCTATTTCTGAAGAAGGGATTCAATTCACTGGAGGATGATGCTGGAACAACTATGCTATCAAAGCAGATTCTTAATGTCCCTGTGTACGTCCTGACCATCTCCAGAGAGACCGTCGTTAATGTGCTTCTGTCTCTTTCGTTCTCGTTAGTATTCATGCAGTGATGATCATGTGAAAATTACTCACACTTCTGACTTGAGAAAACTTTCTTAGCCCAGAAATTCATCCAATATCAAGGGAATTAGAAATTCAAATGGGGGAAATTATACACTGTGTGTGTCAATACAGCAAACCTTATAAAAGCTGCGATCAATCATATCAGCATCAAAGGTGGTGGTACATCTCCTTGTCACCAAGTGGATCACAGTCCACAAATAAAGGAAAATGTGAATCAGAAGAAGAAACTTTGGTATGCTGCCTGGAGAGAAGTATAGCCTCATCCGAAAGCACAGACCTGGAGTCAGTTCTGGAGTTTCTTTGTATTGTGATCCATGGTTACGTACAAATCTTGTTTGTTTATTTGTCTTGCCTATTTATCTGCTGCCTAGGCTATACTGTAACACAGGCTCTGTCTCTCACTGTGTTTATGTCCCATTTCAGTAGAACAAGTGCTTTCTCTCAAAGTCTTCAATTATTTAAATGGGCTATTGCACACTGTCCCCTTAACAAACCTCTGTGTGAGTACCCCTGTGCACTGACACCTGGCACGTTCCTGTTGCAAGTTAAACCCAGATACCTCATGCCTGGGTGCAGCCTCGTATTAGGCAACCCACTCTGCAAATAATTTAAATTCATTAAATGAATGTAATGATCCATACTGGTTTCCCACTGTCCGGCTGCTGACTGAACAGTGTGTGGTACCAAGCGGACTTCCACTATGGAAAAATCTTTAGATTTTTTTTATCTATATTATGTTGTATGACGAATCAGATAAACAACTCTCCTTCAAAAACATCTCCCAAAATTTTCACATGTAGAACGCCAAACCTAATGCAGGTACGCGTAAAACCCTGCAATGACTTACGGACGCTGCAAGTCATTCCTGTACGATTCTGTCTCTCTGCTACTCTCCTTATGTGTTTTGACTGCCAAATCTTGTGGTTTTGTAGGTCTTGTATCTCAGCTCTCTGCTGTCAGCTCCCCGAGATGCAAGAAGTAGGCACATCCCAGATGCTTGCCTGAAGCAGAAATAGCACATCTTTCTACTACTATCCTCCGTCAGGTCCCCTGAGTCTTGAATTTCTGGCAGACAGCATTCCATAGGGAGAAAAAAAACCCCAGACCTTTAGTTTGCAGTTGTTGTAAAAACCTGATTCTGGTTTTAGTGTAATTTAGCAGACTGAAATAAAGATATAATAAATCTGTTATACTTTCTCAGTGAATCAGTAAGCTTATGCTCGTAAAAACTGTTCAGATTTTGGAATATTCAATAATCCCCTGATGTTCCCAGGGGCTTTTGTGTATTCCCAGTGTTTTTTCTATGTTACAGTCTGCAGCTTTGAGGGGGTATGTGTACTGATAAGTATACGGTTCTGGATGGTTGTTTTTAAAACTCTAGGGCAGAGAGAGGACAGAAACGAAGCAGCGGAAAGATAAACAGCTCCTGTTAATGATTCAAAGGTTTATGTGCATATGTATATATTTATTTCAGACTGGTATGTAGCGAAGGTGAGCAATAAAAGCCCCATTGCTTCTGATGTTTAAAATACGCCAGTACGTAGTGTGTGTAGTGAACTAGCTTGTGTCTGTACGGGTAGAGGTAGTTATAACTGTGTGTGAAGGTGAGCCTACCTCTGTGTAGGTAGATGGATAGGTGCGTGCAGGCTGCCCTCTGCAATGCTCAGAATTGTCACTGGTGTCTCACGAGCCCCGTGGTGACAAGCAGGGGCTGAGATTTCCTGGCAGCTGCTGAGCTTTCGGAGGAGGCGGCCGCGCGGGACGGCTTACCTTCTGTGCTCTCCGCTTGTCGGCTCTCTGGTTCTGGTGGTAAATTCGGCTGAAGTTGGAAACAATGACTGGAACCGGCAGAGCAATGACCAGCACCCCGCTCAGGGAGCAAATGGAGCCAAATATCTTCCCAGCAATTGTCTTGGGCACCATATCACCATAACTAGAGGGGGAAAAAAAAAAAAGGGAAGCCCCTCCTTCAGACAAGTGCAACGCACCAAAAGCCTTTTCAGGTTCCCTGAGCGCGCAGCAACGTGAGTGTCCAGGTTGGGCACTAAAGCTTAGAAATCCACCGTGCAAGCAACAATTCATGTGGTGCTGTCATCCTAGAGATGACAATTACACCGCGCTTTGGCAATGAATTAAGCTAAGCCAAAGAAAGCCACTCTTGTTGCAGAATAGATGTGCCAGTTCAGGAAGCTGCTGAGCACGTTGAATCCACGCCGTTGCTCATTTAGTACCTACCTCTCCATGTAGATGAGCTCTAAGAAACTTAAAACTGTACGTCTGCTTGTGAGCAGGTTCATATATTTTCATTCCCTTGTATCCAGGTGCAAATGAGGACTGATTTACACTTCTGTTTCAAAACCCAGCAGTTTCCTTGCCATCTGTCCAGTCAGAAATTTGGGGTTTGTTCAAAGTCTGGATTCAAAGGGTGAATTGTCAGGAATATGAGACCAGCTGACATACCATATGAGACCAGCAGACAAACCTCTGCGCTGGGTTTGACCCAGCAATCTTCATTAACCATTGTAATTTGTATGTTAAATAATACCATCGGAATTGAAATGGAATAATCCATTTTATGCAGATGGAAGATGATGCTGGTTTAGGTTCTGTGGATTCCACACAACAGAAATCACTGCTCTGAGTCCTTATTTGCTGTTTGTGTTTTTACTTTGCATATTGCAAAAGCTTTCTGCAGCAGTTTTATACTTAACCTTAAGCTTTGATACTGTTCTTCTGTAAAGAAAACCAATGTATGCTTTGCCTTATGACTACTCACCGGTGCCATAAGAAGGAGCATGACTGTTATTCCCTCATGGAACATAAGGCACTTAAACTGCTCTGGGACTCGGGCACATGATTGACTGCGCTAGTTCACTGAATGCTGCATTATAGCAAAGGTAATGGGGATTTGGAATTCTGATTTACAGTTTGGCCCAACACAATCCCCATGTTGCATCCCAGGTGATTGGACCTCTTAATTCTAACCGGCCGTGCCATCACTCACGATTCCCCCATCTCGCAGCACAACTTCTGATATCCAGCAAGCACCAGATGTTGGCAATGCAAATGTTGTGCCCTGCGTTCAGCAGATGTGATGGTAAACTCCATAGGAGGCTCTTCCTCCCCTGCAGTTTGCCCTCTAGAAGTGACTTTAATGCTTCCTTCTGCAAATGGTACATAGGCAAGCAAAAACTCATCCAGAAACCTGGATGTGGATTGCAGTGTGTTCTGATCATATAACAAAAAGCTCATTTGTAGCAAATGCCCCTAGAGAATGATAGGAGCATGATTAGCACAGCCACTGACTGAATTTACAGGCCTTGTTTCAGTGAGCCATTTATTACATGCTTGCATGCAAATGTATATTAATATCAATATTCATTGAAGTAATTTTCATCTGGAGGAAAGGGAAAAGCAAGCAGACAAATAACAGCAAATTTTTGAAAAAAAATCTCTGATACTGAAATGCCTGTGTACAAACCACCGGGGTACAGGAATTCCCAGGAGGACACACTGGACTCTGTGAAATCCCACTACAAGCAGGTTTACGTGACCTGGCTACACCCTGGAGTGGGAGAGAGGACTGCAACCTGCTGAAGTTTTGCAGTGGACAGGGAAAGGATGCGAAAATTAAAATCTGGGCCTAAGGAAGACATCCCTTGTTTTGGGGTGCTTGAAATCTGGATAGTTGCTGTCAGATGGTGTTTGGGATTTCCGTGCTCTTCTTTGGGGTGTTCTGTGTTTGATGCAGCAAATACTGAAAAGCAAAATGATTTACAGTTGAGGCTTTATTTTTATCTTTTGATGTCTGTATATGACTAACGAAGAGCTTTTATGGGAATAGAGTTGTGCTAAGAATAATTTACGTCCAAGGGGAAAACCAAATATTTCAAAACACCTTTTTTATCAGAACTTCTTTCCCCCATCTAAGAACTCGTTGGTATGAGGGTCTCTGAATAAAAGCAGAACTCATTACACATTAACTGCTTGCTCCAGGGAGTCTCTCGTGCTCTTCTTCTAGGCTTGGTGGCTAGACAGTGTGGCCAAGCAGCTGGGTAAAAGAGTATCATCGCTGGGCTATCACACTCGCTTGTGTCCCAGGAAAGGCTTAGTTTCAGGCCGAGTGACAACTTTTCTTTGGCATTTTCAGGTTTGTGGGTTTTTTTGGTGGGTTTTTGTTTGTTTGTTCGGGTTTTTTTTTTTTGGCGTTTAGTTTTGGGTTTTTTTTGTAAATGCTTTATGCTTCACTAAGGCTTAATTATCCCAAGCAGAACCCTTTTCCTGCCTTCACCTGCATTAAAACCCCTCAGAACATCTCAAATCAATAAAATGCTATTTATGTCTATTAACTTTTTAACTGCTGCTTTATGCAAAGATAGTTTAAAAGCTCTTGCTAAGAGACAAAGTCTTCTGCCTCATTTAACACTGTTCTAAAAAAATCTTTCTTACTTTTCTCCTGCCACCCCTTAACACAATAAGGCTGAAAATTAATCATATGCCTCAAACATGATCTCAGTGACCTGGAGCACTGAGAGAAAGCCCTTCTGTGCATTTGTAGAAAGTATAATAATAAGTGTCTGGCTCACAGTCTGTCTTGTAGGGTTTTGTTCTTACACGCAGACTGAGAGTTACCTCATTACTTGGGACTTCAGAGAAGGTGCTTTAAAACACCATTAGGAAAGATCAAACTGTCTTGGAGCGTGGAGGACTTTGCTGGGGAGATCTAGAACTTCATTTGCAAAACTATTATGAGAGATACTGTGATGAGAAATGTTACACTAGCTGGAGCAGGCTGCACAGGAACAAGACCTAAAACTTGTAACACTGACTTCTGGATCTACCGCAGAGTTATCTGCGGAGAGAATGCTGTTGGATTCGTCCCTCTGGGTTTGCATGGCACATCATGCACTTCGAGCATGTTCTCTGGCTTTACTGGGCTGACCTGCAATGTGAGTGATACTGATGTTTGGAAATGCCATAGCTTTTTGATCGGAGTAAAACCCAGCTACCTTTCAGCAGAGCTTGATCTAGATCCCCTTGCACTTAATGAGAGGCCTCCCTTTGACTTTGACTGTGATGGGGTTTGGAATGAACCTATAAAGTTGCAATTGTTCTACTCCTATACTGACATATGCAGCTGCTGCAATATTAATTGCTGGAGTGACTATTTTTGTCCTAATGGTACCACGAGGTACTCATGGGCACATGGCGTATTTATAACAGATACAGTGCCAAATAATCTCAAATATTGGATTTCAGTTAGTACTAATTGGGCATTTTAAACCCAAAACTTCTTTTCCCCAGACTGGAATGAGACAACTCAACTTTCCCATTAATTTGTTTAGTAAAAGGCAACTTGTCACCTAAAAAATTTCTTCTACAGAAAGTGCATTTTAAGTAATTCATCAATAATCTCATTAGAGCAGCAAGAAGATAGAAGAGTTAGGTAATGATTAACATTCAGAGGATCTAACGGGATGTTTGAGCATGAAATAAAAAAATGGGAGGCTGCAAATTCAGCAGACTTTTAATGTGACCTCTAGTAAATAATTTCAGCTTTCTGTGCCTCAGTTCCCCATTTATGAAATGGCACTCAGTTACTTATTCTTTGCCTGCTTGGTTAAGTGCTAGGTTTTTCAGAGCAGGAGCGGCTCCATATTCTGAACATACCCAACACCCAGCAGTGACCCCTAAGTGCCACTGCATTACAAATATTAATAATGCAAGGCAGTTGTACAGAAATCTGGAGTAAACACAGCCTGTACGTGGCTCCAGGCTTGTCCAGAGATAAATGCTGAGCATCGGCTAGGTTAGATGTGGAACATGCATAGAGATAAACATCTTTTCTATTTATTTTGCCAGGAATCCGGTTAGATGGCAACAGATTCAGCTAGTTTGCAGTTGCTGAATTCATTGCTCCGCTTACTGGCTGTGCTAGGTGAGATACACTTGCTGCCAGACGAGCACCGGGGCGTGCAAAGGCGTGCAACCTTTGGGAGGGGCTGCCCTTGCTGCCGCAGACCCTTCAGTGCTCTGCATGCTGATAGTGATTCTGGAGCCTCTAGACGTGTGTCCCATGTTTCCAATGACATAGCTTCAGTTTGTCCCCTTTTCTTCTCTTGGTGTCCCTTCAAAGCCCCATTTCCTACCAAGGAAACACTGTGAACACTGAGACTTCTACCCACTATACAAATAATGTGAAGTTCAGGTAAAGCCTTAAACAGACAAACCAGGAAAAAAACAAAATAGGAAATTACTTTTAATCGGAAATTACTTTTAAGTGGTCACTCTTTAGACAGGAAAAGACTGTGAATGCAGAATTTAAACTTTTTTTATTTGTACTGTGACTTCTGTGTTCTTTGGATATAAAAGCGGTCATATGTCACTCACCCTAATTAGCGGCTATTAGCCTTGACAGCATAATGTGCTGTTGTTTTTCTCTCTGTCAGTACAGAAAATGTTATCAAATAGAGGTCACTGCTTCTGAGTTCTGGTTTTAGCGGCAGAGGTGTCTGGACAGTGCTTAGCTCCTCCAGCTGGAGACAGCAATAAATAAGGTGCTGAACAGCTCATCAAATGACTCACTCTAAAAATAGACTCTCCGCAGCATCTCTGATGATGCCATCTCTCTGTGCAACATTCACAGCCCTACAAATAGGGAATTGTAGTCAAAAAGCTGGAAGATCCTATGGTACAGGGGCATCGGAAGGTGCTACAGCAATAACAACTCCGTGGGGACAGTGAAACAGCTTTTCAGAGGATGCTCTTTTCCAGCAGCCTTTTTATGTGCCAACTTTCCAGCCTGTACAAGGCATGCACCTGGGGAGGGGCTTATGGTTCATAAATGACCATTATTGTATAGCTATTGTCTCTGTTGGTTTCTCTAGATGCAGAGGAGATAAGAGTGCAATTGAAAATTGACAAACCTGTATCCCAACACCTTCTTACCAGTGAAAGACCTGTCTTTGGACAGAGTGTCAGGTCCAACACCCCTCCTCTTCTCAAGAGCTGGCTCAAGGGAGGGCAGTCAAGCCCCGCAGATCAGCACGAGCGGGGAGTCCTGGTGCACGCTCCTGTGCCCCCAGATGATTTGGTTAAGGTCGCAGAGCCAACACAAGACCGTGGGGACAGCTGGCTCGTGGATCAAATGGTCAGAAGAGGACTGTGCTTTTTCTGGTCACTATATTTAAGCGGTCAAGAGACATCTCCTGCCTAGTGGTGCAAAACCTTGTGGTTTTCACACACAGGCTGTGAAAGCTGAGTATCTCGTGGAGGATGGAAACGGAAACAATGCTGCTTCAAACGATTTAGTGTTTCTCCCTCATACTGGCATTAACAGCTCTTTGAGAGCTTCTTTATCTCTCTAACCTTTTGCCCAGCATAGGAGAGTCAAAAGAAGGTTTCACTCCAGCCTGTAAGCTTCTGCTTTTAGGACAATAAGGACAGAATAATAACATTATGTACCATACAATAGAATATGATTTTGAAAGCCTTTTGCATGAAAGAGAATAAAGCATGGAATTAGCATGTAGCTTTCCAGGTCCAAGAGATCCTTTTTTATACTGTAAGTAAATTGCTATGCAATGTTTTAATTTGCACAAAGGAGAAAAATATGTCTAGAATTCAGCTAGAGTGTTTCAGTTGCATTGCAAGACTGTGTATGTTGCATTTGACAGCTCAGAGGAGCTCATGTCCCTCCATTTAATAGGTACAAGTCCAATGTAATTGTGCTAATGCTGCTTCGAACCTCCAGTGAAATAATGATCATGTCACTTCCAATGATACAATGAAAACAAAAGCAAATATTACTCATTCCTTTCTTGTTTTTGCACATGACGAATGAACAGGGAATTAACAGCTATGGTACGGGGGCTGGGGACAGTTAGATCTTTTGTTTAGGGTTTAATTCACAGTTCCTCTGCCACATTAGCTGTTTCATCTGCCTTGCTGGAATTACCCCATCAAAAACCACAGCTCTCCAGAGCACAGCTAGCTGCAGCTCACGTGGGCCATTTTCCTGCCCGGTTGGGTTTTATCCTGTCACGTATTCATACCTCCAGGTATGCAAAGATGCTGCTGCCTTTCTCAGCAGAGGCATACAAACTTTCACATGTGATGTATTAAATCCTTGCGTACTGGGAAGGTGGGAGGAGGGCTCTGGAGCTACTGAGGCAGTGCTATCGTCTGATGGATTGAATGCAGAACCAGTAATGGAGCGCTCCTGAAGTCTGAGAGCCGACTATGTCGTGGGCTTGTTTAAGAAAGTTTATCACTTTCTATGTGATTTTTCCATGTCCGTAAGGGAGATCAAAATATTTTCAGAGCTGTTCTGGACAAGTGTTGTGAGGATTAATTAGTTAATGCTGGCATGATATTTTGAAAATACAGATGTTTTTTGAAAGTGTTTTGCAGACACAGACTCAGTAATCCATGTCCATAAGGACAGTCTGGTATGTTAATGTTAGCTTTTTGAATATACTAATCCTAGAAGGAATGGGATGCAATGATGAATGCCTCAGAAACCTGACACGTAAGGAGTCTTTTTTTTTGTGCTGTAAACAGAGCCATAATGGCTTTGAAGCAAGAGAATCTATAAACAGGCTGTCAAATGACAGACTTGAACAGCAAATCAGCTGTGTCCAGAGCCTATTTCATGCTAGGATTCTTTTACATTAAATGTACTTATTTTCTGCCTTGTTTTGAGCTGGGCAGCTCCCCAGCTGGGTATTCAACTTCTGCAATATCTGGCTTGGTTTTACACTCCTGTTTTCTTTTTCCCTGGCATATTTTATTTGTTAATGTTTTCATGGATGCTCTCGTCCTCCCTAGATATTCTGCTGGAATTGCATCCATCAGCCAAGCTGCAAGGGATGAGTGCTGTAGATGCGTATCAGTGCTAGCAGCAGAAGCTTATCTTCAGTACTCAGATTCATTTTGATTTTTTGTAAAGCTGTGGTCAGCAGTTATTTAGTAGGGATTTTCCATGTAATGTTGCCTTTTGATTTTGTTCTGGTTTATAAATTCATATTTATTACTGAGTTTTCTGTAATAGAAGGACTGAGAGGTGTATCTAAAATCCTGAAGAAAGGTCTGGTGCTGTTAGGCCCTTTTCTCATACTAACAGAAGTGAATGTGCAATGAAATGGGAAGACGGGACATTTAAAACTGAGAGGGATTTCTGTGCAGTGCAAGAGGTTATCTCATTGGAACTCACTGGTTCACGACACCGTGGGGAATTTGCTAGAGATTCACCAAAGGACTGGTCAGCTGTCTTTTTGTTAACACCAAGACCATGTAGTTACATCACCCAGGATGAAAAAGGATCACTGAGGAGGTGCAAGTTCTGTTGCTTCTCTAACAGTGAGAATTGGAAAGAGAGACAGGTTATTCCCTAATGACTTGCTCAGGGGAGATCTGTACTTCTTCTGGGTAGCCCATACCAACCCTCACCAAAGCCAGATTAAGGGATTAGATGGACTTGGGGTCAGTTGTAGCCTGCTCATTCCTGTACTTGTACGAGAAAGGTGACCTAGCTGAAGGTCTCTGAGAGCAACTGGTAGCATAAATAATCCTTACAACAGCAGACACTGCCCAAACCGAGGTTATTTAATACGCTGAGGGTTGAGAATACTTAATATATGCACACACTGGCTCCATTTATTCTTCCTGGCTTGGATCAACTTCTCAGCCTGTAGGCAGTTAAAACAGATGGTCTGAATTTGGGTAACATTCAGACCTTGAGTTGGAGCTAAAAATGGAATTTCATTGGCAAGGAAAGTAGGTCAGAAAGCTAAAGCCCCTAGTCCTAAAATGATGAAAGGCTTCTAATCAAGTGATCTCTATTACCATTCATTAAAAGGAGCAGCGGAAGAAATATTATTAGAGACCTTTGGAAAAGGGATTACAATGGGAGCGTGAGCACCCGCCTCCCTGCAGGGAGACCTGTGCGTCTGCAAACCTGTTTTGGTGTGAGAGAGGGGGGGCCATGAATGTTGCTTCCTAAAGTCCTGCGGGCTGGGCTGGAGCCACAGCAGGATGGGAACGGTTTTCTTCACAGGAACATAAGTGACTTTTCTTCTTGCTTCAGTCACAGGAGTTCTGAGAGGAGAGCCTCTTTGCATATCCTCTATTAATACCTTTCACACCAATAATCCTTTCCACACTAATGCTGTCATCCACCTGACTCAGGTTCTGTAATTTCATCGCCTCTGCAAATTGTGACTTGTACCATATCTGGGACTTTCAGTCAGTGATTTCTTTGCTCTTCATCATTTTCAAATGTGTGCCTTTCTTCGTTGTAGCCGACAGGGATTATTCAAAGCAAATGGGGAACCTGTACCAGTTAACACAGTGGTCCCAGTTCAGCACACTGTTTCAGCCCTTGCTTAATATTAAGCACATACTTAATTTCTGTTCACTGAAAAGGTGATAACATGCTTGTTCAAATATTTTTTTGAAATGGTGCCAAGATGAATGTTTTTTCTTTGCATTTGGCAAACCCAAGCTAATACACTGTCATTACTCCTCTCCCTTTCCCCTCAAACTACTGCTAGAAATTACATTTCTCTGAATGGAGAATTGCTTGCATTTAGCTCTGCCAGCAAATGCATTTTTAGAGATAGTATCAGAGACTTTCTGTTCGCTCTCCCTTAATGGTAGATGTGGACCGTCTGCCTTGATCCTTGGCTGTCACTGCCACAGTACCAGGTAACAAAAGTAGGGACTGAAATCTGGAACATCCCGTTGGTCTATATAACTCAGAAATGACGTGCAGAGTAATTGTCTACCCTGTTTGCTTAACAGAAGTAGCAGTTTACTATGTTGTACACATCTCACTAAAGATAAATAGATGTTGGGTTTTTTTTAATGATACCTTGGGTTTCTCCATGACCAATTAATAAAGCATTAACTAGTTTTTCACAAAAAAAAAGGAAAATTTAAACTGTTGATTTAACAGTTATGCAGAGAAAAAGAGGAATTGACTTTAATGTAGAATCAATATAAGAAAAGCTGAATTTCACTTTGCAGAAAACACCTCCAGTCTTAACCTCCACACCTTACTGTCTTTTATTCCTGATGTTTACTCATTCTGCTTTTCAGAGGAAGCTCTATTCCTTTTAGTTCTTGCAAAGCTGATATATCTAGCAAACAGTGATCTCAGTTTTCTTTTGCTTCATGCATCACCAAGCAGCTATGTTGTCATCTAAGTTTTTGATCCTCAAATCTCAGTTTCAGTAGTGATAGATGTGGCAGAAAAAGCTTTCTTAGATTTTTTTTTTTTCTTTTTTTTTTTTTTTTGGTTAGCGTGCTGAACTTAACAGCATTTTTAGTTAGATCTTTCTCCAACTGACAGAGTTACTTTTGATTTGAAACTTATTGAGAAGACTTAGCAGGAAACACCAAAGTTGTTATCCGGGCTGTTATTTTTCTGAACAGAAGATGACTGTAAAGAAGAAACATTTCAACGGACCCCAGGACGAGTGGGTGGTGGTGGTGATTTCATGCTATTCTGAAGTTCTCCGCACTAGAGAATTTCAAGAATGTAGCAACTGCTACATTTTGATGCACCTCAAACCCTCCAGCAATACTGATCGCACATTGGAAGTCTCTGTGTTGCAGAGCAAGTTGCAGATTAATGAAGAGTCCAACAAGAAAAGAGTCAGAATCCATTTCCTACACTTATGTTTGGAAAATTGCAAAGATCCTCAATTCCCTGAACCAGCCGTGTTTTGTTGTTTTTTTTTTTTTTTTTTCCTTCTTCTTCCCGCGCCCTCTCCCCCCCTGCATTATAAGCTGCAAATATATAGACTCATCGTAATGGCAGCATCGGGGGCCTGCGTGGGTCTCTAGAGCAGTCTTCTGCTCGAAGCAGGTCTATTATCAGCAGAATTGAAAAATGCATGTATGTTCACAACAAGTTACTGTTTAGCCCTTCAACTCACTATTATTGGTTGAGGAAAAGCTTGGTGGTTTACCATAACAGTGGGGATTTGTTGTCACACATCAGCAAAAAAAATTCATTTGATTCTTTCTTTCTTTTCTGACAAAAAGCCCACCCCTTGCTGTCTATCTCCATATTGTGGTTTTTTTCCCCCGTGAAGGTGAAGGTACGATGTTATTTTCAAGAACTCCTGCTTCCTTGGTAATTGAAGCTTTTCACCCTGAACCTGACAGCAAGTTCTTCCTCAGTCAATATTTAATTTAATTTAAACTCTAATGTGGGCACTAAGACTCAAATCCATTTATAAGAATTAGCCCTTGCGGTGGTACGGGGCAGTCACCACCCGCAGGTTCTCGTTGGCCCTTAAGCCATAGAACTGCAGCATACGAATTGTAATGAGGCACCGCACTCTGATCTTTTTGTTTCTTTATTTATGTTATTTCCATTAACCTCAGCTGTACGGCTGCTCCCTGCATGCAGGCAAGGGGAAATCCGCAATGTCAGTTTGGATGCTCAGAGGTGTCTTGCCTAACAGCTTGTGATTATAACATGCTTAAAGAAGTTACTGTACACACAGTTACTAATTAGTTTATGATTTAGTATTGTTATTTTACTAGTATGTTGGTTATTATAATTTCTCTGTAACTGAATGGAGGTATATCTTATATAGAGCACACACCAACTTACATAGTGCAATATAGAGCACACACCAACTGAAATAAAGCCAATTAAAATGCAACGGCAGCTTTGCAGCCCCCCACTACTGACCGAGCCCTTTTCTCATTGTGACCCAAAGTAATATTTTTAATCTTCGTGTTTTCTACAGCCATCAAACATCAACAATACTCAGGCAATATTAGGAAAAAGTCCTGAGTATTATTGTCCATCTGACCATCATCTGATACAGGCATCTGGCATGTTAGCAACTGAGTGCTTCTCTTCTCAATAACACACACTTCTTAAAAAGTGTTTGTTTTAGTGGAAAATAAAATGTCCCAGATTAGGGCATTATTTATTTCTGGCTGCATACACTAAAGGCCTTTTAAATTACTTCATTCATTATTAATTCAGGAAAAATCTTCATATTACTTGGAGTGAAAACCTTATACAATTACCTGATAGTAGAATCCATTTTTTTAGCACCTTAAAGCTTTCTGTAAAAGAAATCTTTTCAGAAAACTTACAGGCTGGAGAGGGCAGTCAGTGCATTGAGCAATTAGACTTCTCACCTAATAGCAAGGTTGAAGGCTCCCTGCCCAGTCTTAAATTCTTAACTGTGGTGTCAGCTTAAAGGAAATGCTGGGTTTTTGCTTTCATTTTATCCTCATCTTTTTCTTTTCTGTCTTTTTAAGCAGCTTGAGCGTCCATGCTGAGCCATGTCACATTCAAAACGATACACATACTGTGCATTTTAATGAGCTGCTAACACTGATTATACAAAAAGCAATCTCAGAAATATTTACTGAGTTTAAAAAAAAAAAGCCTATAGGGAATTAATTAGCTTTTTAAGAATTGGCTTTTTGAAAGCCTCAGATTCTGGAAAAGTTGAACTTAGAATTGGAAGCAGTTTCAAAGGACTTGAAGTGAGCAAAAGAAAAAGGAGTAAGCTGTAATGGAGTATTACACATCCCAGGCATCTCTGTACTGGCCCTAGCCAGTTCTTCCACCATGTTCATGACAACAGATTTAGAACAAGTCTGCTCTGGATACATGGCTAAGTCACAGAATCGCAGAGTGGCTGAGGTTGGAAGGGTCCTCTGGAGACCATCTAGTCTAACCCCTGCTCAGAGCAGGTTGCTCAGGGCTGTGGCAATCGGGTTTTCGATGTCTCCAAGGGTGGAGGTTCCATGATCTCTGCGGGCAAGCTGTTCCAATGCTCAATCACCCTTGCAGTAAAAAAAAATGGCGAGTACTCTCGATCTGGAGGCAGTTCTCCTCGTGCAGTGTTTTTCTTGCTAAAATATTGGAAGTTTTGCCTTTACTAAAGCTGCTCTTTAGTACTGGTTACAGTAACACACAGATGCACAACTAACCTCTTTCTCACAGTTCCTATAGAATGGCTTTTTGGCTGGTTTATTGAAAGAGTAAAGCTGTTTTAATTTGATCATCTGCTTAGAAGCTTGATTCCTTTAATTACATTTAAGCACCTAAGCTCCTCTTTAAATAATAGTTTGAAATATTTTATATTTAAGAATAGCTATAATTCTGCAAATTTGCATAGAATTACCTTTCTTTTAAATAGATCAGAAGTTCTATTTCAACAGTCTAGCAATTATGATCAAATAGTGAAGTGCATAAAGTATGTCAGGTTTATGGGAATGAGAGACGTGGCACAAGTGAAAGGTATATCTCATGTCTAAAAAATAATGGGAGCTGTACACTTCCCTCTACATCCTATTATCTCTATCCATAAAATACAGACCCTAATAAACACAATTTCACAAATACATTTTTTTTTTAAATAGTGATGTTGGAAACTCACTTCATTCAAGGCAATGGAAAGTTGCAAACAAATTCCAGTTAGTTTTAGACGTATCTGATCAATGCTTCCTTTTCCTGCACATGTAAAGTGCTATCCAAGGGCTATTACCTATAGATACACTATATATTACCTATAGATACACTTCTGTCCCTTCCAAGAGAAAGTGATCGAATAATACGGCATTTGTCATCAGTTAGTGACATATAAAAGGAATTAAGAATTTACTTGGATCAGGCATACATTGTAAATAAAAGACATATTTCAGTGGTAGGAAGAATTACATGAGCATCAAAGTGATCATGTCGCAGAGAGTACTTACAAGCTCTGCAGAAATCATTTCAGTGCAGGCTGCTCAAGTCCTGGAAACGTAAGGGACAAATCCTTGTAATAATGGGTTGAAAGGCACTCCGGAAATTCAACTGTGGAACTGGTCCTTGAAGGATGACTTGGTGTGTACAGGATATTACTGAGATCAGAAAGATTTGAAAGGAGTTTTCTTTATTGCCCTTCAGTAAAATCACAACTAATTTTGCAAATGTTGTAACACTGTGTCACGGGGTGGAAGGCAGCACAGGTTTCTGGACCTCTTTTAGAGTGCACGAGCTCCGATGCTGAGGAACCGGGAGGAGTGTATTTGTAGTGCAGGCTGTCTCAGCCTTTACTTCTAAGCAAAGCAGAATCAGGGTGAACTGAAGACTTGCAGATATGTATTTCAATATTTCACATGCAGCAAGCATGTAGTGCTTGAGCATGTCCTTTCGGCCTTGCATTGCCTGACTCTGGTAGCTATGTTCCCATCAGACTCACTGGAATTGTGAGCAAAATTAGAATTGACATAGGGTTAGATTTACAAGGTTAATTGGGCTCATAAGAGGGATCATTGAAGCACTGGTGCAGGCCTAATGCTATTTGCATCTTTACACCTAAATAATTTTGTAAATCTCACCACAGACACTATGTATGACTCTGAAATCCACTCTGGTTTTAGATCACATCAGGCAACCTAGCCATCAGGAACCTAGCCAGACTGTGCAGCAGAGGCACAGTCTGAACATTATATACCATGAAAAATAGGGAGATCATATCCAGAACCTGTGTCTAGCTCTGCTAACCAAAGCTGGGGAGTTTCCTCTGCAATGCAGAAGACTGTCGTTTGGCGTGGGCGTGCTTTGTTCTACCATGGTTTAGATACTTTATGATTTCTTCTCCAGCCCCCACTCCTTTTTAATGGTCTTGTTTAAATAAATATTAATGCCTCATCTTTGAGCAGGTGCAAACCTGTACTCCAGAAAGACTGTATTATGGTTGCAGAACCCTTATTGTATCCCTGTCAATCATACTTTCCTTTGCTCCTGGGATGTAAAAAGCACCTGTGGCTAGTTAGCTATAGACTTTATTACAAGCTAGATGACTTCAGCATTCCTTGTTCATAACTGTGTTCTTTCTGCTTTCTTTTCTCTGAATAAATTTTGATTTTTTTGAAGCCTTGAAATAACTTTTTTCTCCTCATTTGTGACTCTGTATAGCAGAGAATAAAAATAAATAATAAAACCCCAAGAAATACAGGTGCCCCTCTGCGAACCTACTTAGTGTAGGACAGCAAAAGGTTGTCACAGAAGACAGTGAAAACAAATAGCTTTTTCTTACACTAGTTACTGTTTTATCTTCTTTTATCTTCTTTTAATAGTGCCTTATTAAAAAAAAAAAAAAGGTGAGCTTTAAACACCACACTGTAATACAAAATTTCTTCTATTAAGTGTATGACAGACAAATCAGAGAATATTTCTTATATAGCTTTTTTCAAATGGAAGACTAATGCTATGAACCTGCTCTGAATGATCCCTTGATTTTATTCCGCTTCCTTTGAAAACAGCCACTATGAAAGCAAACAGTGTCTTTTAGACTGTCTGAGAGGATTTACTCTTGGCGAGCTGCAGATCTTATGGATAGGGACTGTCTTATGGGTTCAAACGTTACAGATGTACAGACTCTTCTAGCACTGTGTGTCACATATGTGTGGATATGTCTACTGCAGGTTCCAAAGCAGCTTGTGGATCAGTCTAAACTTGTAGCAGAAACCAGTTTCTCTCTTTGGTCATCATTATAGCATCTGACAAGATGGGTGGCAGTATGAAGCCTGGCAGGACTCTGATGAAAATGATCCTGCCAAGAACACCAGCATACGCTTTGTTTGCTTGTTCTCTATGTGGTTACAGGATTGCACAGACACAGGTACCCACGAGCTGCTTTCCAGTGCAGAAATGGGATGTGAAGAAATGCAACGTCCCTTCCAAGGATGGTTGGTAGCCATGAGCTTTGGTCTAAGTGGTCGCCTGGAAGTCAGAAACTGTCTGACGCCTTTCCTCTTCACTGCCCCTCGCTCCTTGTGCCTCTTCACTTGGAATGCCAGTAGTTCAGGCTCTAGGATCCATCTTTATCTGTATTTTAGATTATCTTATCCATTTGTTCCTCTAAGCATGTGTTAATATTAATAACACATAGATAATTTTTCTGAGTACGAAATCAAATTCACCTACATGCTGCCAGATCTACGCCTCCAGGGAAGTGTTCTGAGTCTAGAGCTGGTTGAATAATTCTATTCTATTTCAGACTCCTCTTTCTTCAAAGACAGACTAAAGGAACATGCTCGCGAATATCGGTTTCTCTTGAAATGTTTTGCATTTTTGTTAGGAAAAAAATAATCCAAACCATAAACTTTTAAGTGAAAGCAACAAAAGCCAATTGGAAACATAGGCTTGTTTGTGCATAGTTCAATTTCCCTTGTCTGTATTTGATTAAAAACACTGCAGATTTAACACAATTTTTCTTCTAAATAGAAAGAAAAACAAGAAGAAAAATAGCCCTGCATGAAAACTCCCTGTTATTTTGTTCACCAGTGGAGTATTTTATCATTCTGAGCAAAAATTAACTGGAGTTGTCGAAGTTTGCCACTGATTGATAGTGTCACCTTAAATGTTACTAGTCAAAACTTGTTGTCTCCTTTTTCACTCCTCCAGAATTCAGGTAGGCAGTTTGCCAAAGTGTAAAATTCCCTTTTGTGCAATTTGAAAAGTCAGCAGCGCCAGCCACGTTGTCACTCGAACATCACATCGGATTAGAAAACACGGACAAATTTCCCAGCCCGTGCGTGTAGCGACGGAAAGCAAGCCGCCTGCCCGGCTGCAAGGGGAAGGGGCACCAGCAGGACAGCAGTAGCAGAGCTCTGCCACGTGCTGTGCCGGCGGGAGCGGGGCTGGGCCGAGCACTGGGGTGAGGTATGGAGCGGAGCAGGGGAGCACGCTCTCCTGCGATCATCTACCCCTGAAGATGCCGAAGGATGCTGACCAACTAGAAATGCAGGCCGTGTTTTTCTGGAGTTGCAGAAAAGCTCTGATCAGTGGTGGAACCGGAATGGTGTCGTCCCACGGGTGATTTCGGGAGGCTTTGGGACGGGTGACCCCAGGCTCCGAACCCCCAGCTTGGGGCTTCTTCCAGGGAGCCTTGCAGGAATCTGCCCGTCCCACCCAACTGTGCTGGGACTGGGCAGCATCTCCTGAAATGTCCGCTCGCTTGTCCACGCATTAGAACAGAAATCTCTCCTCTCCGCCCTACTGCGTGTCACAGGCAGGTTCTCATAGTACCACACGTGACTGAGTGTGTGTGCGTGTGTGCTTTACGTACAGTCTGAATTGTCTTACTGATTTAGCTTTGATTTTCAGAATTGCGTTCTAACGTATTTGCTGCAAGATTATATAATGTGCACAATATTCTCCGTCTCTGGTAATGCTCGGAAAGTTGATTTTGAACTTTTGGCCTTATAAATATGTTTCTCCCAGATGAGAAAGCAGACAGCTTGTGACGAAAATTAACTTGCTAATAAAAATAATTAGTACACAAAGGGACAATCACCAAAATCAAACCCTGCTTTGTTTCCCTAAGTGTGTTCAAGTATTGCATGAATAGAAACAGATTATAAGAATAAATCATTTATGGTCTGCACCTTGGGACGAAGCTGAATGATGGTTCTTGTCTCTGTAGATACCTTGGGTCTTTTTCCTTATATTTTATGCATTTGAGCAGCCGGATCTTTATGCACATTCATAAGTATATCAGGAAAAACAGAAGACTGGGTTGTCTGGTCCATTTTCTGGCATCACTACTACATGGTGAAATTACCATTTTGCAGTTTCCACCAGTAAATCTTTTGTCTAGTCCTAAATCCTCTGTCTAGCGCTTCCCGTCACTGCTTGCAGAGTTGGTAAACTCACAGCTTCCCTGTCAGCAGATTTGATTTTCTAATTTCCTTTCTGTCTTAGAAGATTTTTCTCCATTATTTGCACAATCTGAGATTCAAACCATTATCTGCTACTTCATTCCCATGTCTGCTGTGAAGAAGCCTCTTTCCTTTCCAGATTAGTGTGGGTAGTTAAGGCACATTGTGTTTTCCCCTCAGTCTTTATTTTCTTTAAGATATTACAGGGAGATGCCTGGAGAAAAGCGAGCATTTCTGAATTTGCTACTTGTGATATCTTTTTCTTCCTGTTGCTACATATGCACCTTGAAAAGTTGATTTTTTCCCTGTAGATAAGACACTTCGAATGCTGAGTCTGAGTTGATGCCTTCATAAAAACACTTGACTGTGAATTCATTCTCTTGCAATTACTGATTCACCATCCTTCCTCCAGGTACAAACCACCGCAGATAACATTATTTGAATTTATCTATGGGAGTGATACGCAGCAGGCTCATTTCCCAAAGTTATTTTGGAATAAACAAGCAAACAAAACCAAGCCAAAACAAAACATAAAAACCCTAAAACAAACAGCCAGGAGCCCAGATCTGCAGCATGCATTTTTTATTCGTCTTTCCCATAGAAAAAGGAGAGATGTCAGAATTCAAATCTCTCGCAGTATGTTCTGCAAAAGCAGTGCAGCATGCCATTTGGATCTGTCAACATTTTATATTGTGACTGGCAAGGAAGCTGCTGTACCTTTTCCCTGCAGATTAGTACGACAGCTGTAAGAGCCATACAAAATGACATAAGTTACAAACAGTTCTTACCAGATTGGCCAGGGAATCAGGTAAGGGAAAACTGCATGCCATAGGTTTGTTTCTTTGGATGGTTTTTTTGGTAGATCTTGCATAAATGGGAAGCAAACTGGATTTTTAACTCATCCTGATTTACGAAAATCTGTGGCTGACCTTTAAGCTGACTGGATTTGGTACACGGATTTCCTTTGACTTCTGCACGTTTTAAGCTATATTGCTCCTTTTGTATTCACAGGGCAGTTAAGCCCCTGCAAACCTAAAACAGCAGCAGTGAGATTTCAGCCCTCTTCTATCCAGTGCTGGATCAAAAATATCTTCTAAAAATATCTCACATTTGAACATTTCTTAGGGGTACAAACCTGTGCTGTATTTTGAGGAAGACAGGCAAGAGGAATGGAAGACATCCTTCCCCAGCCTGCTGAGCTACTTAAGTTCAAATAGCTGTAGCATAGGGAATGTGTTTTTTAGTTTTACGTTAAATCCAGTGAAGCAAACTGCAAAGCAATGCAGTTAAAGCTCTGCAATTGAAGTAGGGCTGTACAATGTGGCTGAGTGGAGATGTGGGTATGATAAGCCTAATAAGTAGTAAATCTGGGTATAAATCTGAGTGAAACTGTGTTTAGGTTTTGCATTTGTTCGCTGTGCGCTGCTGCAGACCCTTTCACCGCAGTGAAAATAAACTGTGATTTCTTAAATCTGTAGTGCTTTTGTTTTCATCCTAGAGGGACTTCAAGTGTGCAGCTCTCTTAGAGAGAGCTTCACCGGTCGCAGCTGCCCGTGGGTTTGGTTGCTGGCTGCAGCCTTATTCCCATCATTACACTTAATAATTGTACCTCACATAGTAACATTGTCCCCTGAAAACAGTGCTAAAACTTCCCTACCCTTCAGTGAGAGTGTGATAGGTTTCATATTACCTCAGGAAAATGATGTTAAAACTCTAAATGACTTCACAGAGCTCGCGTACATCCTTATAGGGATGAGGCTGCTCGGTTCAGAACCTCCAGCCTTGTTTGGATTTATGTATATGAGCTGGTAAGGTTTTGTGATATTAATTTTATTTATTTGGTGTAATTGTTGTGCTTTGAACAGGAAAACATCCTGGTCCTCGTCTTTTCTCTGTCCAGTCTAAATCACATCTGTAATACCAGAACAGCCAAAGTTCCTTGCCCTCCTAAAGAAACAGGCTGCTTAAGCTCTAAACCCTGGTAATCCAGTTTATGTTTTCATAACAGTAAATATAATATGAAGATATGCACAGCTTGTGCTTGATATAAGCAGAGAGATCATTACAGTGTTCCTAAATCCTTTTATTTTAAGATTTATTTAGTTGATAAACTTTACATGTTTGTCCTTCATTTGTCATTTCTCGCATGGGCTTTAACCCAAAGCCAGCTTCCCATACCTTCTGCCACTCCAGTTTAAGCTTCCTTTTGCCTAGAGATTTGTTGGTACAGGAGACATAGAGATGTCATCTACAGGATGTCAAAGCGATAGGCAGAGGCTCTAAGGGATGTGACTTTTGGCTCTTTATGTGTCCTTGGACAGCCTGAGCAAGCTCTTTTCTCCTCAGTTACCCTTGTCTAAAAGTGAGGAGCTATTGTTTCCTTCCCTTTAATCCCTAGTGTTTTCTCTTGCTCTTTATATAAGGGACTTTGCTCTTTGCACTGACACAGTGTCCAGTATGTATTTTCATAATCATTATTTACACTTTGATTAAGCATTCATATTATTCAGTAGATGACATTAATAATATCAAAATGCCATTTTATACAATATTTAAGATCAGAATTTCCTACTGGAAATCAATGAGAACATCTTCCTAAAAAATCAATGACCAGAATGTCTGTTTTTATATAAGAAGTATCTATATTTATCAATGCTGATATCAGATGCTGTGGTTATCTGTCTGTTCATGGCCGCTACAGAATTCTGTAAGGCTTTTCTCAGAGACAGCCAGTTAGCTGTCAGGAGTGGATGACTTTTAGTCTGCACCGATACGGTTTAGATTTAAAACAGAAGTCTGGAGACGAAAGGCTTGATCTCGCATTAACAAACCCCTCCTGTGGATTACTTTGTCATTAGACTTCAGCCCTTACACAAGACACTCCATTAACTAGAAAGGGTTGTTCCTTCTCAAGTCCTACATGACTCAAGGTGACTGAGCAATTCCCTGCTGGAGTGGGTCTGTTCAGAATATAACTTTATCTGTTAGCTGGAGCTGGGTCAGGGAGAGAGCCTTGATTCTATTCCTAGTCCTGCGATGACTTACCCTGCTGGAAATTGCACCTCTGCACCTCAGTTTATCCTGGACAAATCTAGAGACAGAGCTAGTATGTCAAGTGATCAATGCCATTGAAAACAAAGGTCTGTGTGCATATCTCTTTGTTCTGTAATAAAACTGTATACATTGCATATGATACATTTGCACTTACAAATTGCAGAGGGATTAGGGCTCTGTTTGATGAATTTAAAATTTTGTGTTTATCTTGAGGTTTTTATACATATATATATATATATATCTCCCGTATCCAATTTAGCCTAGGGTGTAATCAGTAAAAAATTGCAGGGTAACCTCATCACCTGTAAGCATGCTAGTGGGAAAATATGCAGCACCAGCAAGAATTCAGATTAAAGATGTTAAAAAAAAAAATCCTTTCATCAGTGCTT
Source organism: Fulmarus glacialis (assembly GCF_000690835.1). Classification (NCBI taxonomy): domain Eukaryota; kingdom Metazoa; phylum Chordata; class Aves; order Procellariiformes; family Procellariidae; genus Fulmarus; species Fulmarus glacialis. The sequence continues at coordinate 51,294 of NW_009227500.1, read as the reverse complement.
TCTTCCTCATTAATGCAGAGTTTGCTCATAAGTATTTGCCAAATAAAAAGGGAGAAATAGGTAAAAGTTAATACTATACAATTAAGTTCCCTTGAATTTTCCCGGAAGGTTCACCTTAGCTTAATTTAATATCCCCTCAGTTCTCCCAAGCCATCTGTTTGGCTGAGATGCAAAACAAATGTGTACAGTTAGATGTATTTATCATGCAAGCCTTGGAGGTGACAAAAGCTCACAGGAAACAGGTTTGCTCACTGACCCCGCAGGGCAGTTGCTTCTTCAAGAAGTCCTTCACCAAGCCACAGAAGGCTGTTACTAGCTATCCTGGAAGGCACTTTGAATAGTCCAGCCAGGCAGGTGAAGCCCGTGTTAGATGATGAGCACATCAACAGTCTCATTGAGGTGGTGAGCTGGGCTCAGCAGCTGTGGGAGTCAGAGAGACTGACCTAAATACCCAGCTGGGTGGGGGCCCTGGGGGTCCGCATTCAAAGCACATGCAAACTATCTCCTCCTGCGCTAGTTAGAGACAACTGCTGATTTGAGCGGGAGAGCAAAGCGAAGCGGGAGCGCTGTGATGAAGGAGAAAAGCTTCCTGACCCCCGTGGGGATGACCTTCTAGCTAACCTTATTAGCACAGCTCTGCCTCCCGGGGAGTGGATGCAAGGCTTCGGAGCACGCTGCCGCTGTCTAGTGCGTGCTCCACGCCACGTGGGATCTGAGACCGCGGCGGCAGCGTCGGTCCCGTGCAGGCAGCCCCACAGGTAGGCAGGCGCTTTGTAACGGCAGACGGGCACGGTCTAGGCAGTCTGGTCCTGTGCTCCCGCGGGACCTGGGAGCGTCTGCGTTCAGGTTAATAGTCCTGGACTTATCCCTTAATGTACGGTATAATTCACAGATGGGCAGAATGTGTCAGCTGCTGGAAAGCGTGGCATGCCCAGCCAGCATCAAGGCCAAAATAGGATGTTGGGACTCTGGTCCCCAATTCCCCCTCTGTCATTGCCAGAGAGTATTCTTCCCAGATCCCGAGGACTCCTGAGCTGGGACACGGGGAATTCTCCTGCACTGTCATAAGCGAGGGGCTAACGCCAACCTCGTTACCCTGTAATTAAGTTTACCCTTCCCTCCTCCAGAATGAGGGGAGGGCAGCTGGACCAAGCCTTTCGGGGGTGTACGGGCGTGCAGGTGAGAGTAGCAGAATGGGTAGTGTGGAATGCTGAAATCCTGACTTTTTCAGTGCTTGCTATTGTTGATGCCTTCAGCATTGTTAGTGCTTTTTGCATTACAGAAGCATGGTTTTTGCAGACACGTGAGCCCAGGCTGTTGCTGTAACTTCCTCCTCTGTTTTTGGCCTGGGTACTTTATGGGCCAGGTTACAGCGTGGTCCAGTGACGACAGGTCTCCCACATTTCTCTGAAGTTTCTCTTTGAGCTAGAAGCTTGTGTGTGTAGCTTGGTGAAGAGCATACTCTGCACACTGAACAGGTAGATCCTGGGTGAATAGTGAAATGCATGCTCTCTAATTAATAAAAAAATTAAAAGATTATTTTTACTAAATATGACTGAATGCTTGCAATTCAAATGATGGTCTGTGAGCAGCAAAACAATCATTCTGGGGCTGGGCCAAAGTTAAACTTTTTGTTTAACTTTTAGATATTAGGGTACATATTGGCTATAAAAATGCCTATCTCTGTACCAAGTCTGATGTAGAGTTTAATGTTTGCAAAGGTCTGGGCTGCTGTGGCATGACACTTGCAGCAGTAACAGCACTGCTGAAATGAAAAGGTATCAGATGAGGCAGGTGCAAAGAAACACTACTGCTCTCGTGCTCGCTCTCTCCTCCCGTGCTTGGGGGGCTTGGGCTTCTTGCAGCGTCCCCACCTCAGAGCAGTTCTGTTCGTGCAACTCGAGTTTCAGATGGAGCACAGGCTCCGATTCCAGGCTTGGAGGAGTGTGGCTTACCTGACTGTGAGCTCTAGAGAAGGGCAGGAGTGGTGGGATGTTAAATGAAGCTTAAATCTCTGTGATACTTCTGCAGGAACAATCAGGCTTTTTTTTTTTTCTTTTTGCATGCCAGTGTAGCGTTCTCTGCCTTCGAACTTGCTGGTATTTCAACATTAGGTGTGGCTTAAAAAAGATCAGGTTTTTTATCTAAGCTAAGTGTCAACAAAATTCATTCTTTGGAGACTGCTTTGATGTTTCACTTCTCCATTTACACCAGGAGCAGAATAAGTTGTTTGGGGAGTTCATTAATATTCATAAGGTATTTGTTCACAGCTGTTTCAGATCTAGATTCCTATAAGGTCCTCTGAGTAAGTAAATGGGCTAGTTTGACTTTCAGTGATTTTTCATACACAACACACCCCTGTAGATACGTAAAGCTTGGCCTTCAGCTGGGCAATTTTAAAAAATGCATTTATATTCATGAGTTATCTGGCAGTCACTATTTCAAAACCTTAGGATAGTGTTTATATTTAAAAAAAGAGAGAACAGAGCTGGAGCTGTGCTCAAATTTTTGGCCTCAGTGTTCTTATAAGTCATATTTCTATGCAATGCATCTTCAAGATGTTTTGTACCGAGGTGTTATGTGTTAGATCATTCAGCCTGGCTGTGAACACACTGGAGCTCACCTCGGTACAGTTTTCTCCTTGTGGCTTTCCAACGTTTTGATCGTGGAGTGAAAAGATGAATTTCTGGGGCATAACCCCAGTGTGTGCAATGCAGGATGGCAGGGCACTCCTCAGAACTCTTGTAGGCTGGCCCCAAAGAGGAATTTGGCCTAATGTGATATAAATGTGGTTTTAGAAGCAGATTTTCCTTTCAGTTTAATTTCCCAGGTAAAATATGCTTTCTAATTGTAAGCTGTATCCATATTATTGGGATTTGTTTTCCTTTGGCGTCTATAAAATTAACTTGAATTACTCCAGATTTAAAATACTAATTATATAAAATTGAGACATCTCCATCTTCTCCTCTTTGAAGACAGCTATGCTGTAATGAACACAGTGCTATGCCTAGCAGATACCACACCTTCACAAAAGCTTTTGAACTTCATATTTTAAAAGGAGATCTGCTCTTGGCCCGCACGTTGACTGAAGTTTCTGGATGTGCAAGAGTGCCTGTATGTGGGATACTGAAATGTAAAACCGAGTCGTGTGTCTGTTCTTCACGCAGACCACAGGCTGTGTTTCTTTGTTGTGGTAACAGGCGCTCAGGGCGCGGATGCGACGGGCTGTGCAGGAGGGATGCTGCGCACCCAAGGCAGCACGGGTGTCTGTGCTTACGGCAGCAGTAAAAGGAGAGCATGCGCTACGGGTTAGATGAGATGTGAACATTTAGAAGAATGCTTACGCAAATGGTGTCACCTTTTTCAAGAAAGTCTGCAGCGCTGTTAGCTGTCACTGTAACCATTAGCTGCTACATACTCAGCTCAGAGAAATTAAAGAAAACGCCAGGATAAATAAACGCATGTATAGAAAAGGTTACTGCATCCGAGACGGTCGTAGGTGAAGAAGTGAGGAGCTAGTGGGGGCAACATCTCTATCAGACCAAGGATTTTCTCCCTAAGTACTACGCTGTTTACTGCTTTGTCTGCCATGGACGGGTGTAGGTAACACGGCGTGCGATAGCCGCTCTTCAGTTGCATTCTCACAATACAGGCCGTGTTCTGGATATCTAGGCATTATTGGGGCATCTAAGTGGGAGCTAAACCCTTCTGGAACTCTTACTATGTGAAAGCAAAGAACAAGGATTTTTTTAAATAAAGGAGCTGTAAAATCTGTTCTTTTAGCTGCTGTGCTGCAGATTTGTTAAACGTAAGGGAATCTTTGAATTCTGGAGTTGTGAAAAGTTATACCCAAGTCCTAGTTTTTTAATTGATTATGCACTAGTTCTTGTTTTAAAGAGCTTGATTGTTCTTCAAAGACATCTGCGAAGAGTTGTATGCTAACTGTATACCAACAAGTAATTTTTGAAGTGCAGAAGTAGAAAGAATCATAACGCATCGCCAGAGATTTCGCAACTGTAATACACGCACATCTTGAGGCTGAAAGTATTTTATATTGCTATTTTTGAATCTTTGACTTACTTGAAAAGAACTTGATGCTTGTGTGATTTTATGTAAATTGGGCTCCGTCTGTCACTGCCTATTGTACCTAAAGGGTTTTAGACTTCTTTTTTTTAAGAAATGCACAAGACTATTTCTATTGAAATAATCAGTGTACACACATCCATGACATAATATTTTTCCATAATCATAGCACACTTAACCATGGATAGAAATCGGAGGAAGATTTTTACAGCTGTCCCAATCATGGAATAGTTTATATTTTAAAGGCAGAACCCTTCCGCAGTTCTGAAGTATTTAACTGTGTGTAGAATATTTAACTTGGGAACAGGCATGCCTGCTCAGGCCGGTGACCTAGTAAAGGTGGCAAATACCCCAGCAAAACTTAGTGGCTGTCAGCATTGTTGTAATACTGCTTTCCATGTAGGGTTTACACTGTCTTCTAAAGGAGAGGACCCTAGGAAAGTGGTTTCAAGGTATAAAACTACCCAAAGATCATGCAGAGAACAAACTGAAAGACTATGCAAAGGAACAAAGCTAGACATGGAAAAGCTTTTTAAAAATAGTATTTTTCCCTTTTCCTGTTTTTAAGGGGTTAGTAAACTGTAATAGCATATTATAGAAAATGTTTTTCTTGTCTAGAAAGGCACATCATTAGAAGGTGTTCTAGGTGATTATGAACAGTGATTATAGGTAACCTATTGCTCTGCTACACCCAGCCACATTGGATTCACCATCAGTCCTAGGCCTATTAATCAATATATGCATGGAACTGAAAAAGAATGCACTACCAAAGATAATTACAATTCTTAAATCTATATGTAAAGTCTGTATGGTAAAGTTAGAACTGTTACACTCTGGACTGTGCTTGATTGTGAACTAGGGATTTAAAATCCTGGCAGAGGAGTCATTTTCCTACTTCATTGTGGTTTTCAAATTATTATTAATAAAACATAGTGCTCTCTATGTCTTGATGCAGAGACACCTTAGTCTTAGTACATGCCCTTCCCATTTATTATTTACACAGGCATTTAACAGCTCTGACATATTTTACCAGCATCACTAGGCATTTGTTTGCAAACCAGAATTAGCAACAAATAATATATGATACTTCAAAAGATTTCACAGAGGGTTTTTTTATGCATATGTAATCTAATGTGAATAATAGCTGGGCCTCGTGGGTCATGGGAGGAACCATGTTGCATGTGTTGTCTTATCCTTAACTTCAACAGTTTTACCTCTTGCCTTTTATTTCCAAGTTAGAAGTGCCATTTAAATCAGAGGGTATTTTATATATATGTGTATATGTATATATATGGCTGCTAATTTAATTTATATATGCAGCAGGGGTTGAGTAAGAGGTGAAGAGATTAATTGCGCCTTCTTATTAGCATCTTGGAAAAGTTGATTGCCTTTCCTTGCCTGTTCTCGTTTCCTGATGGATGAATGCTCCCGTGAATGTTGAGGATTCTGCCTCCTTCCACGGAGGATTACCCAGGCTGCTCCGGCAAGTAGTGGTGCAAGTTCAGACAGGTTTAATAGCAGCTTTCCAAAGCGAGGAGATAAGCAGCAGAGAGTGGCCCAGACTCTCCTGAGAAATTTCCCTGAGCAAAGATGTGGGCAAACCAGAAAGGCTGACCGGAGAAGGTCACACCTCCCAAGAACGTTGTTTAAAAACAATGAGAAAGGCTAACAGCTTCAAGAAGTCAGATACAGGGAGATTTTGACTTAATCTCTGGTACCCTTGAAAACAATGACAAATCTCATGTTTTGTCCCTGTAATAAGTAAAAATAAACAGAGTAAGACCCCAAGTTCCAAGAATAGAGAGAGGAAGCTCTGTCAAGCACTTAAAAAAGCATTGATCCTGCACTATTGAAGTAAAGGGAATGTTATGGTTGACTTTGAGGGAATCAAAACCAAGTCTTTGAACTAGATTACTTCTAATTTTCATAGCACTGTGAAAAATATCTCCAGCTCATATGAAAATAAGTTAGTATTATCTCCGCTCACAGGGAACTGAAGCTTGGAGACTGTGCGCCTTTCTGAAAGTCAAACAGGAAATTGGTGATAGAGTTGGGAACCAGACCTAAATTTCTCAAACTTCAGACCAGTGGAAGGACCCACACGTTGTAGAGGCAAAGTGACTTTTTGTTGCATTTTCCAAAGATAAGAATTCATATGATGTGTCTGAGCCTCCTTTTCCAACTTCTTTCTGAAGGTGTAGGTTAAAAACTTGGAAGTAGGTTACAAAGGACTCGAGTGCTGAAGAACAAACATTCCTCTGGTGACTTGCTTGGTGGCCTAGTTCTTGGGCAGCAAAGTCATAGGAGACAGAACATTTCAAATCACACTAAACAAATGCTGGAGGCGCTTTCAGGAGAGGTCCAGGGAGATATGCAAAGAAAAGTGAAAAGCTGCTATTAGTTCTTTAGGAACTGCTGATTCTGAACTGCTTAACAGGTCTCCCGGAGGAGCGGAGCTGAGGGCAGCAGGGTCAGGACGCACAGGGCAGGCTCGGCTCCGCTGTGCTGGGAGGCAGCAGCGACAGCTCGCTCCGGGTCTAGCAAGGCAACGCTTTCGTGAGACCAGCAGATTGCACCTGAAGCATCCTCAAGTGCCTTTTCTCCATCACCTTCTACTCTGAAACACGGTATTGCTGATGACCCGGGGGTAGTCTGGCTCTTTAAGTTAATTATGTATTTTGATGAACATTTGATTAGAAATTGCATTTAATTCTCAATCGAATGAAAAGAAGAAAAGAAGGGAAAAAACCGCCCCACCCTCAGCTGTTAAATGCCATTTCTGGTCACTAGAAACAGATTTCAAGTGGTTTTTTTTAAGGTGCAAAGGCTGCCTGCCCTTGAAATGCCCTTTCTTGAGTTGCTCAGCTCTATTAGGTTACTCACAACCACAGAAGCCTACTTTGTATAGGGAGAGAGAAAGAATGCATGATCTTGTGTTTAAAGGTTTTATGGGACATGAAATCATTTTGCTGGTTAAAAGCTAAACTTTATAGTGTTTCTACTTTTAATTAAATATTAATTGCAGAAGATGGCTCTGGAAATGACGGCTCAGATCATTTAATCCATATAGATGACCTTTACATTGAATTTATTCTCTCATGCTTACACTGCCCTTCAACCCCATCTGGGGACTGACCTTGTCTGGCAGGCTGTTCCACTCTTAATTAGAAAGATGCCTAGCTTACTCTCCTCTTTACTGTTTATTAATGTTCCTTTGCTGAGGACACTGTAGGATGGGGAGCTGGTGATAACGGTGCTATAAAGTTTCCCTGTCAGTTCTTTATGTACAAACAGCCTAGTTATTCTTATATGGCTTTTGAAAGTCGGATGTACTTCAAAAGAACAAGAAAAGGGGCAACAGTTTCTCCTGAAGTTGCAAAGCAACCCCACCTTACATGCTTTTGTAGTGGAACATAAGCATTATTTGAAAAATCTTTTTTTTTTTTTTTCCCCTCTCCCAACCATCTTAATTCATTTCTTTTGATGCTGATAAACAGCTTTGTGCAGCATGAAATTTTCTACTATGATTCTGAGTTGCCTGAGAATTCAGGTATAAAAATGAACCATCAGCCAGCAAGAAAATATGTGTTCATGTGCTGAAAGTCTTAAAACGATTAGGTTCATTTACAAAATACTGCTTTCTACTAAGACATGTGATTCTGCTTCTTCTGTTAATGCACAATGTCACAAGCACTACTTTGGTTGACAATTGTAATGTTAATTAACAAATGGAAAGTTAAGGAGGGAAAGGCAAGTGTAAAACAATCTATTCTAGTTGCTTGTCTGTAGGACACCTGAGAGTAGAGGCTTGCACTAAAGGGGAGGTTTTAGCTTTGCACTTAAATTACTTGAGTTGCTTTGGCACGCCACGCTTCTAGTCCTCTGCTGATCTGCCGCTGACATACGCTGAAGTATGTGCCTTTGGTGAAAACAAAAAACCCCGAACAGTTACTTCAAAGGACCAAGAGACTTAGTGACAGGGAGCTTAGAAACACTCTGGCTGCGGGAGTGTGTGTGGTGGTCTCCTGGAGAGGGCTCTCGTTTTCAGTGCTTGATTTGGGTGTATGTACCTCTGCCCGCGACTGAGGAGCGTGCTGGTTCGGATGGTCCCAGCAGATCCTTTGCCGTACCACCGCTCGGCTTGTCTAGGGAGCAGTAGTTGCTCGTGTAGCCAAAGATCATGACGCTTCTGATGCTGACTATGGCTGATGTCGTTACGGAGGGCACGCAAAGCAAGGGGAAGACTTTAAAAGTTATTCTTAGAAAATCTGTTTTTCCCCTCTGGGGAGACAGTAACCACCTTCCATGCTGTTTAGGATAACTTCGTTGCAGCTGAGGTCTATCAGTATGTTGCTTCAGTTTGGGGATTTGACACATGGATAAAGTCCCTTAAGCCTGCTCCTGAGGATTTGGAGATTTTTGTAAAGCTCAAATGCACAAAGCAGGCTCTGAGCAGTGGCTGCTCGATGGATCAATGAAACTGCATTTAACTTCTCAAGCAAAATCTGCCATGTTCCTTCTCTTGCATCCTTTCGTGAAATTTCTATTTAATATTTAATAATACTGTTTTGCTCTTGCTGTTGTTTTCAAACAACAGTCTCCTTAAAGTGGGCAAAAATCCCTAAGGAAAAAAAAGCAATGAGCTGTTTAAGCATATTTCCTAGGCCTCTCCCTATCTCTGCCCTCCAGTTATAGCAAGTCTATTATAATTCAAATCTAAACATAAAACAGCCAAAATTCTTCAGCTGGAAAGTTAGAAATTTCTATGCTAATAAGCCTAACAGAAGGGCTGTGGAAGCAGCCGATGCAAAATGACCCAATAATTCCCCCCATCTCCTAGATTTACAGCCCCGTTGACTTTTGTTCCAAAATATCATCTGGCGCTCAAGTGGTATATGAGTTTGCTTTCCCCCAAATCGCTGTTCTTGCTTTAAACAAAAAACAAAGGAATTCCACGACACCTGCGCTTTAGCTAGTCCCGCAGAACTGGGCCTTGGCTCTGCTGCTCCCCGGCATTTCCCGGGCAGGGGCAGCCGCACAAGAAGCATCAAGCCAGGCAGCTTGTTTATCTCTTCTGAGCACAGGAATGGCACTGGAAGATCTGAATGTTATTGATCTGGTTTGAATATTGTCTAGACGTGTCAACACCTTCCCCTTTGGGGGCCTGCTGTAACATTTGGAGACCTCAACATCTTGGCATTTTTTTTATTAGTGCAATGGCATCTAGCATGGTGCACAAGGAAACTGGAAACAGTCATTTTCTGCTGCCTGTTCTTTGTTGGGGAAACCATACACTGGCTAATTAGCAGAAAAGCTGCGTTTTACAGCAGATACCATAAATCATGCCATTAAAATGCCTAGTACCTTACCCCCTTATCCCCAGCTCTTTTATTCCACTCATTATGGAAATACCTGGTCAGACCTCCAGCTCAGGCTCTGTGGACTCCACCAGCAGTACAGCTTGCCTTGCTGCAGGACCCAGCCAAGGACACATGTGAAACTGCTCCTTTTCTGTATATATGCAGCTTTTCACACGTGGATTGTTTTCTGTGTACAAAAACTATATTGAGCAGGTACACAGTACTTTTGGACCCCCAAATTAAGAGACCTGAAAATCCAGCTTACTTGAAAGTGAATACGTACTGATCAACTTCATCGGGAAACTTAACTCACAAGGTCTTTCACATCAGTGCCTTTTGCCAACGTATTTGTCAGGTGCCAGTTGCCAGCTGATATCTATTCATCAGCCTATCCGAAGTGACTGTCAGTCTCAGTTCTGCTTCTAGCAGACAATAGCCATTGCCTGGCATGGGATCTGAAACACCATTTTGAGACATGCAGTATATAAGTGTAGCGTGAGAGCAGCTTCAGCTGCTGTGCCATGTCCTTTGTACTCTCCAGGTAATTGGAAGTCTTCACTTTCCTATGTGCAGCTTACAAAATTATATTGATGACTTTATGAACGGATAAGAAAAGTAAATTTGATTATTTCTCAGCCATGCATTGCTGTCTATAATTGCATAGATTTGGACTTTAATTAGTCAGATTACTTCCTCAGTTCAGAGCGGGACAAGACAATAACATTCACATAAAATGCTAAATGTCCCCTTCTTATCAATCCCAAACCACAGCTCTGGGTCCTAGTATTCCAGACTCTTGAAAGGTGTTTGAGGTTGGAGTTAGATCCTGGATCTAAACATTACAATTAGGTTACATTTAATTCAAGTGTTTGCGTTCTGGATTTGTTCTGTTCTTCTGGCCTCGGTGTATTTGTGCGCAAGCTGGTTTTGTGCAGCAGGAAAAAAGTTACTGGAAATATACTTGACTGAAATGCATATATGAAATCTGCATCCTCACTCAAGCTTCTACACCTGTAACAATTTGTGCAGGCATATGAATTTTGAACCACAGGTGCTTCATAAACAGTTACTAAAGACCAAGCAATATGTTGTACAAATTGAATTTTAAAGTTAAATTTCCAGTGCCTAGAGAAAAAAGATTGCAGGAAGCTAAACAAAGATCTGAATCTGATGCTGAATATGAATATACTAGCAAGTCACACTTCAATAATGTTCATATCTGAGGAACCAGAACCTGGAAGAAATGCTCAGCAGGCTCTGTTTTAACCTCTCTCTGCAAGCCTGATGTTCTGACTGCATGCGTGTCAACCACTTAAGTACTCATGCTATTCAGCTTTGCTTCATAGCTGAATAATACTCCTTGTGCAAAGTAATGCTGGGCTGCTTGACTGAGTACTTCCAACCATCTAAATCTTGGGGTAATTATTTTAATAAATATGAATTGTGGGACTCCTGCCTAGATGTGTAATAGAAATCTAATCTATAATACAGATGGAAAGCAGTGCAGCTGCACTGTGTTAATTAAGTATACACCAAACATATGGCAATACACCTCCAGACCAACAGGCACACAACTCTCTGGGATGCAATTAGCTCTTGTGCATGCATAAAGAATCAGTCATGAACTCAAAAAGAAATGCATAAGTCATAACCTCTGACTGATGAAATTACTAGTGCTAAACTACTTCACTTACATTGCAGAAATGTTTATCTAGTCATTGGAATGCTGGTGAGGTTTGGGTGTTAAAAAGAAAAAAAAAAAAAAAAAAATCTTGTTTTCTTCTGTTTCTCATCTTCTTTGCTATGCAATTCCTACATTAGAGCTTTGCCTCTGAGGACCCAGAGGAGTGGTTTAGAGAAATACAACCCCAGAGGGAATGATATTCCATTGCCCTGCAACTTGTGCAGTTATTTATACAGGTTTAAAATAGATGAAAAATTGGTGTAAAATATTACTTTCTGATATAGTCTCAGTCATATTCTTGCTGTGAATTTGCATCAAGATGCACAAGGTTCACAACAACAAAGTTTTGACCCAATCAGTAAATAATATAGCCAAATAATAACAGCTACTAGGGCACATAATATTACATCATTCACTGTTATTTTTGAAAGCAGTCTTGAATGCCCTGGCTCTGGTGTGATGGACACTGTGCAAAATCACAGGTGATGAAAAGCTGCCTCTGTTGATATAAGTGACAAATCACCTCTGACTTTGATGACACCTGGATTTCACTCATAACAAAGCTGTAAACACTGCCTCAAAGAGTTTACAATCACAGTACAAGGCAAAAGGCGACAGGTGAATACAATATAAGAAGCAAGGAACAACACTAAGACAGTTTTGATTAAAAGATGGCTTAAGGGTAGTCTGAGCCAGTTTCCCACAAATGGCTCTTTTCACGATTGCCAATAAAATCCTGCTGGCCTGTTCCTGAGCGTGCAACAGTAACAGGCAGCGCTCGCTCTCTTGCTAATAACTATTCTAAAGTTTCAAAGCTTCAGATAAATATGGTCTTTGTTTCATATCACTTATTTTGGGAAGTGGGGGAACTTCTCTCTGGATTGTAAATTGAAGGTGTTTGCTATTTTCAAGTCAGACACATCAGACTGCCTGACTTTCATTTGCACAAATTTGGGAGAATATTGGTCCTTCACTGATTTAAAAAAAAAAAAAAAAAAAGAATCAAACAAAACCCCCCACCGTTTTCTCAATGAAAGTTCGATGTCCCTTGAAATCATTATTGGTTTGCTACTCTTTTTACCAGACCTGCAATGCAGCCCTTGTTTCCACCAGTACCTCTTGCCGGAGTCAGCTGCAGAATCTGACTTTCCGAAAAGGTGACTCCAAAAAGGGAGACTTTGAGAAGAGTAAAGTTTATCTAACTGCAGTCAGTCTGAACAGTGTTCACTTGGAGATACAGAGTGAGATTCAGGTCAACTACTTAAGATACAAACAGGTTCAGTTATGCCTTGTTCCTCTTCCAGTAAAGATAGATATCACTTCTTAGAGCAGACACTTAACGCTGGCTTTTCTTATTCCCAGCCTGATGCAGCAGCCTGTAATTACTTTTCACACCTTGGCTATGTTTAACTCCCTTCTGTCTCATCTGTTAATCTGCTAACAAGCAGCAAATGTGTTTTAGAGTCGGATCCAAATGGGAGGCCGAGACCTAAAGGCTCACCTTCTGAGGGAGCTGTGCAGAGGGCACAAGTCTTAAATAACTTTCAAATATCTTTAATTCATGTGTTTTTTACAGTCTGGACAAAAGTGAGAGTGTATATCTTAATATTAATGCAGAAAGTTGTAAATGGACTAAAAGCTGATTGCATAAAATAGTCGTTAATTTCCTTTTGGTGCTAGTGAAATGATTTCGTATGAGTGAAAGGTCCCAGTTTTACAGCCTGGAAGTGTCTTCCATATGGCTGTCCAAAACAACCCCCCCACCCCAGCTATGGCTTGGTTGTAGCTGTTGGCACAGAAGGCAATTTCCAGTCTGTCAATTTTGTGGCAGTTTATTGGGGGGGTGTTCCAAAAGAGACCAGTTAGTGGATAGGTTGGGAGTGGGGGGAAATAGTAAAAATGGATCTCCTTCCAACAGAATTTGGATTAATGTATCCAGAGGATGTACCATAAACAAAGAAGACCTGCTGGTCGCTAGGGGTTTTTCTTTTTCTAAGCTTCCTGCACTGTATTGAACAGTGATGTTTTGATGAAAATGTGTTTTTTATTCTGAATCATTAAAATTCAAACTATGAAAATCCTAGGACAGTCAAGCTGATTGAAACACAGATTGTACATTTTTTGACTTACGTATGTCTCTTCTTCTGCATCACCATGTGAAAACAATAAAATGCATGAGCTTTGAAAAATGCCAGCCAGGTCTTCCAGCACTTCTCATGCTTGGTTGTTTCTCATCTTGGCTCTGAGGCAGCGAAGGCACTGGTCTCGCCTGCTCTCTCAAAATGAAAAGTGTTGTGTGTTTTCAGGAGCCCGAGTGCAGAATGTCTTTGACTGGGTTGAATATGAAGTGCAGCACTGGACAGAGGGGGACATTTTCATTCTTCTTTGGAAAAGAAAAAATACGATGTTTTGGTGAAAATGGAATTGTGCCAATTACGTTTTTTCTGGTGAAATTTTATAACTGAGGGACAAGTAGGCAGCCAGATGTGTAAAACACAAGGTTAGGCGATGTGAGACTGAATATGGACATTGGAGTTTAGTCCTTCTCTCTGTGGCTTGGGAGCAGAGGTGGACTTCTGCCTCCATGTCCTTCTCAGCCAGTACCTCCAGTGCAGGAGGTACGGTGGGAATCTCCTCCCCACTCTCAAAATCTTCCCAAACAAAAGGTATTGAGGCCAGTGTGAATCCAAACTACTTTTGTTTCACTGAAGCAACCTGACGCAGGCACTGTCAAACTTAAAGGAATGGAAAGTACTTTGTTACGCAGCTCATAGAAATACTGTGGACCCTTTTGCTGTAGGAGTTGGGGATCCACAAACTTATAAATGTGTATTTAAAAAAAAAAAATAATCTGTAAACATCTGTTGTAGGTCAGTGCTGGAGCCCAGACAGATGTTTAGGTGGACTTCTGTACAGCGAGTGTGGTTTTATATTACGTTGCCTGGGCCTAGTAGAATCGCACACCGCCTTCTTATTTATCTCACTCATAAATTTTGACTCCATAGGTCAGATCTTCTTTGTCTAGACATAAATGAAGAACAGTGCTGTTTTTTTGCATTTGTGCTCACTGTTACAGCAGTCACTGCTTCCTTGTTGCTGTGTCTGGAATATAAAATTTGGACTTGATCTAAAGCCAGCATAAGCAGGAGGATAACCTCCGCCTGTCACGTTCGTCTTCATACTGACTGTCATTCACAAACTCACACCAGCATGTGATGCTCATCTCAATGAGAAATAGTTCCTTTGCGTCAGTGTGTGAGCCTGATTTTTATTCATTTGCTCGTTTATTTATCTATCCATCATTCCCTCAAATTGTTTGCATAAGAATGGAGATTAAAACTTCTGCAATAATAGCTGGAGCTGAAATTGGATTCTAAGCTTCCCAGGCCATGGGATGATTAGAGTTGTCAGAGCATGTTCCCGGAGAACTCTCTCCTCGTTAGCGGCTATGATGTCCTGTATGGGCTGTACCCAGCCCCGCTTTCCCTGCAGATTAAAGGAAGATTGTTCTTTCATTTTCATATTCTGCATCTCTCATTTGCCAAAGTAAATAAATTGAAGCCGCTTTTGCCATTTGTCCTAAGTCTCTTTTCCAAAGATCTGCCACTGATTATCGACCTTTTTTATTTTCCATTGTTAATCCTCCCTCCTTCCTTCAGTGGTCTGTTCATTTACTAATCCCATCTGTCATGTACGTAGATGTTAAGAGATGGAAATCTAATCTCAATGCAGTTTTCATTCTCTGTCTAATGTATTTATATAGATTCACAGGATATAAGCTTTTTTGTATGGGGTTTTTGGTGA
>NW_009227500.1:0-36332 GCF_000690835.1 Fulmarus glacialis | reverse complement strand
GCCTAAATGACCATCGCTACCTGGCCTCTCAAGTGAATCCAGACATACATGGATTTGGCATGGCTTTATTCAAATGCAGGCCAGGTTTTTTTATAGTTATAAATTGCACTGTTATCCTTCCTGATAATTTTACTGAGACTGAAGTGGTCTGTTAAGAGGTTTGGAGCCTTTCCCAACCAACAAACTTCTTTAAATAGGATACGGGCTCTAAAGCCAGAGCCAGAATTCCTCTGTGGAGATGGAGGCAGAGCAGGGCCTCGTACTGCCATGTATCCATGGCATATCCAGGATGGCTGCTGGTGTTACGTATTGGATTTAGGATTCTACTTCCCAGTGAAAAAGCGATAGGCTGGCAGCTCTCAAATCATTTAGTAGCTGCTGGAAACTGTGGGCTAGATCCCTAGAGAAGGAAGGACAGATTGCCACCCCCTGGCTCTGCTGTCTTTCTCAGATGCTCCCACCAGCTTCCATGACCCCAGGAGAGGCATTCACAATCTAAATCCCAAGGTGGGAGAAGGGTCTTCTGGCAGCCCATTCAGGGCAGAAACTTTTTTTTAGGTAGTTTGAACTTCCCCCCAAAAAGAGCTTAATTTAACTCGTGTGTCTCAAACAGCCCTGGCCGAGCTATAGCCTCCCTCCCAGTGTTTGATGTCCAGAGGAAGATGGAGGATTTCCTAAAGGCTTAACCAAATGTGCAATTAGTGAGGGCAGTTTATGCCTATGCTGAGGTTTTTCAGCTCCTTGTATAGCTTTTTCTTTTTTTAGCTTGCTTGTCTCATTCTTTAAGAACTGCGAATGGGCTACTCATATGCTAATATCTCTGCTTTTGGATTGCAGCTTTAGCCCTTCCCTCTGTGGATAATCTGCCTTCTCCCTTAGGTTGCTTCTCCCCTCCGTGCTTCCACATGCTCTTGTGGTCTGGGATTATTCAGCTCAGTGCCATGGCCATGCATGTCATCCCGTTAGGCAGGTGCCCCACCAGTTCAGACCAGTTTCTTTTCTAGCTTTGTCCCTGTTGGAGGCATTTGCACATGTTCATTCCCACCTGGGTGACTGGCTAAATGCTGGGGTGCTGCTGGACATCCCATGCTTCATGCAGCACCAGTCCCCTCCCCGCCACCCCCGTGGCACACTCGGTGTCACGCAGCCGCGGCGCGGGAGCTTCTGGAGAGAACCACCGAAAGGGCTCAGCCGTGAGCGGGTGGCTGCCCCAGCCCTGCCTCTGCGAGGAGCCGCAGCCGCCTACGTGCTGAGCTCGGGATCACTGAATGCAGCTTTGCAGATTAAGGGTGCCTCATGCTTATTCATAAACCTTTGCACGGCTTGGATTTTTGTTTCTCAGGGTGCCGTCAACTCATGCACTGAAAACTTTGATCGCTGGCTGCAGGTGCTGCTTCTCAGGCATCGACTCCTAGCAGCAGGATCCGAAGCTGGAGAGATGCAGCATTTTCTGAGCAACTGTTGTGCAGGCCTCAGGAAGCTGGCACAGGCATGTCACAGAGCAGAGAGGTGGGGAGGATTGACAAGTTTAACGTCACAAGCGTGTTTCCAAATGAATCTGTTGTGATAGGTATTAGTCATAAGTATAAACTGCAGGGAGATTTGCATTCTATTCTCTTTATCCTACTTCAATCCTGAACAGCCCCTTCTGCCCACCCCAGTTTGGCATATTTAAAGGGATTTGCTGCATTTTTAGTAATTAGAGGTCGTGGGGAACAGTGAGCTCATTTGACTTGAATGGTATGTGTGCACACTCGGGCCTGGATGTGCACAGCTCTTTGTGCCCGAACGCTCGCACGCACCCACATGGACATACCCCACGCTTAGCGTGCTTGTACGAGTCATACTGGCATGGTGCTGGATGAATCCTCAGGAGTCAGTCTGGTCACCGGGTGTTTTGCACCCATGCCTGTTGTGAATCCACACTTCTGCCTCTGTGGGTTTTCTTTTCTCCTCTCTAGATTTTCTGGGGGTTCTCTGCTCCTGGCTGAGCCCCGGCCAAGCACCCCGTTGCAGGCCCGGGGCAGGGGAGGCGAGGGGGAGCGCGTTCTGGCTTAGCTTGGCAGTCGTTCTGCAGAGCTGCTTATCTGTCTCAAACACAACGTGACTTACATACTAATAGTCTGGATTTATCTGGTATCTGTCATATGCGGGTCTCATTGCATTTTATGACCTTTAATTAATTAAGCTTCATAAAATCCTAATCATGTAGGAATTATTAATCCTGTTTTAAATTAACTGGCTAAAGAGAGGTGAAACGTCTTACCAGTCTGCGGATACCTGATTTGAACCCTGACGTCCTGCTGACTTCAGGAAGATTTGCTTCATACAGGACTTGAGGTGAAGTCTTTATATGTAAAGTTCCTGTGCTAAATTCCGCCCATTGCAAATGGATGCAACTCCTTTGACCCTAATCAAATCATGCGTGTCTTATACTAGAACCGAACCACAGCTCTTTCTTTTGAAACAGACTTTCTCGGTAAAAGCAGAAGTGAGAATTCCCTCTCCTCCTGGTTGCTGTGCCAAAAACTTTCACATGACTCCTTAATTTCTTTTGCACAAATGCAGAAGGCAGTCCTATTTTATCAATCTTAGCTTGGGATTTCTTGGCATTAACTGACTTGTAATTTTCTTTGCAAGGAAAGTTTGTAAGTGGTTATTTAAAGCTCTGTTGCACCTCCCTTGCGAGGTGTGCCATATCTCTGTCCTTCCCAGGAAGGAAGTAATTCTGATGAGAATGTGTGTTCTGGCTACATTTCACTGAGTCTGTAGCCAGGAAGGAGTGTGGGATTACTGATGGATGATGTGAACACTGTATTTTGTGTGTGTTCATAATTTTCTAATCTTTATGATCGTTGCAGTTTGATTTTGCCGTGAAGGGCACACACATAGGCAGCGGTACCTGTGACCACAGGGGTGGTTGTGGACAAACTGGTTCTCAGCCAGAGAGCTAATCTGCAGATTGCATATAAAAATAATCTCACATAACATTCTTCTTTTAATTAAAATAAACCCCAAACTTCTAAGTGAAAGTCTTCACTTATTGCATCCTTCCATGAAGAGTGTTAGATGTGAGGAAAAGAAATGTATTTTGCTCAGTGATGAAGGAAAGCTGACAGCTTCGTATAACATTTTATTTTCAAGGAACAGATTCACAAGTACTGGAGATCCCTCTCTTACTGAAACAGCCCGTTCTAATATCATTTTTGCCAAAGACTGTATTACACAATGTGTGTTGTGATACTGGTTTGGTGTGCCATGATGCCCGCAAGCGCTTCTTGCAAGAGGCGGCCCTGATGGTGACTGGAAAGTGAGGTTGGTACCCATGTTTCTTGCAATTTGTTTGAAGCTCTAATTACTTTTTGCGTGACCTTGGGCAAATCCGTATCTTCCCCTCTGCCAAAGGGCAGAGCAGAAGAAGGGACTTCCCTGTGTTCACTGGCACCAGCTACCTTTATATTGATAGGATGGAGTTGGTCACCCTTCCTGCCTCTAAGGTGCCTTGTGGTCTGGCTGTAGCTGGGAGACACGAGAGGCTGTCCGAGCAGGAGTGTTGCCTCAGGGAGGGAAGATCTCCCGCTCGACCGCAGCAGCCGACTGGAGCCTCCTTGGCCCTGGGAGCGGGAGCCTGAACCCGGCGGAGCGCAGGCGCGGGGGGGGAGGTGTTCTGGCCTGTGGCACACTTCTCATCCCAGCAAGAGGAGTTATTTCCTTGTGAATACTGTCATGGCCCCAGTGTCAACCTTGATGGGTGCCGTACTGGTTTTATCACTGTCTCTGAACTCTTAATGAGATTCAGGGTCTTGCCTTGGTCCGGCTCTGTAGTGACTTGTACTATTGGCTTCTCTAGTCTTTGCTGTTAGCTTGTTAGGTGCCCTTCCCTAGGAAGACATGAAGAGCTGTTGAGTGTCCTAGACAAGTGATATGTAGCCCTCTCTTGCTGGTTATGAGTTGAGGCTGAAAGGCTAAAACCCCGCAAAGACAACAGCGATATAATATCATATGTCCTCTGTGCAATGATTTGGTTTCATGCTTATTATAATCCACATGAGTCTATGGAATTAATCATAATGCCAGCGCTCCCATCCAGCTGCCTCAAAGCTCTTTTCAGACATTAGTCACATTGGTCTCATAGTCCCTGTCTGAGGTGAGAAAATGCTGGCTGTTATCAGCATCATATGGCTGAGAAAGCTGCTGCTTGGAGGGGAATACATAAAAGCGCACCGGTGTCCTGTGCAGGGGCTGGGAGTCGAGTCTCTGCTTCCCACTCCTTGCCCGGTGCTTCGTCTGCACTAGCCCAGCAAAGGGCGAGCTGCCTGATCCCACCCGCACTGGTCCCAGCACGCCGGAGGGGTTTTGGTTTGCCTCTGGAGTGGGGGTGACCGGCCAACTTTAGGCTGTGAGGGCTGATGAAATCTCATCTGCTTCCAGCTCACTTTCTCCCTTGCCTGGCAAGCACTGCAAATTGCTAACATGATGGAGAAGGAAACAGGAATCTGGATCTTGCCACTTTATGCAGGGATTTGCTAAGAGATGTGAAATCCTCTCTTGGGTTTCTTTCGAGTCCCCTCCTTCCCAAGTTTGTTGTCTGTGTGATGAGGACAGACCCTGTGCTCTGTCATACCAAAACACAACACACCAAACCAATCTTGTTGGGTTCTGGACCATCACACGAGTCCTCTGCAGCCCACAATGTGCCACAGTCACCAGTGTCTGGCAACACTCTAAGTTCAGAGAAAAACCTCTCCACAGCTGTGCCATAAGTACAGTTTTTCTTGCCTTTTCTGCACTGAACAGTATTTATGTGCTTAGGGTGACTCTCCAGCTCTCAATATGTGCCTCATGCACTGACAAATATTTCTGTGGGGTCATGTCACCTTGAGAAATATGCTTTGCTACACGGAGCTGCTCACCCAGCATCGTTTTCCCTGCGAGCTGGGGCCTGGACATTAATCTTACGGCACTGCCAAGATCTGTATCTGCTGAACGCTGTTTATAAGATTAAAGGGATATTATGAGTAACAAGTTCTATTTAGCTCTTTGATGCTATTTCTGTGCCAAAACATTTGAAGTGGAGTGAAACGGGTCATAAAAGGCTCCAGAAACCAAATGTTTAGCCAGGGTTTTTGTAGCAGTTGAAATGAGTTAATGACATAAAGTCGGCGTAGGTTGTACCAGATAGAGCATAACTGGCAGAGGTGGGGAAACGCTGATGCTGGTGCATCGAAATTGGCTTGTCATGCTCATGAAGGGGATGATGTGACGCATGTAGCAGGGTGGGTCTCGGGTCTGATGAAACTGCTGTTATTTTCTGCCTTATGTCCTCTGCGTAGGCTTGGAAAATGTTTGCAGTATGGAAAACCAATGCTGCATACGTTTGCTTTCTCTTCCTGTGTATCACACCTTGTGCCATGGCAGAAACAATCTCGTGTCTGTCCCACCCGATACGCGCTACCCTTGGCAGAACTGGTACTTGAGAGTTCAGGGCAAATTAAACATTTCATTATTTATTTCCCTGTGGTGATCCGTGTACACTTGAGTCATGAGATTTGATTACATTTACATTAGCATGTTAATAATTAATCAAATTATCCATTCTCAGTAAAAATATTCTTCATCTGTACTTGTTTCTGGATATGGGTCTGTTTAAACATTTTCACTTTTCTTACTGCTTTGGGCTTATGATGAGACTTTTTGTTGTCTCTCATGTACCCACAGTGTAGGTAACTAGAGCTGGGAATGTCTTCCATTACACTTTTAAATGAAGCTTATATATACGTAAACATGTGCATATTCGTATACACACAAATATATATATGTGTGTATGTATGTTATTTAGGCTATCTTTAAACACCCACAAATTTAGATTTTGTTAAGTCAAAAAGCTGCATGGAGTGGAAATTGGAGGCTCTGAGTTAAATTATGTCAATGATTTTTGATCACAGTGAACCCAGGGACGCACAAAATAGGAATTTTGTAATTGGAAATAATGTTTTGAAATTTTTTTGAGAAACTGCTAGATCATACTGATAACCTTGGATTTTATTTGAAAAAGGAAGATTAACATCCTGATCACGAGGAATAATTGTTACAATATTTCACATTGCACTGAAGCTTATTGCCGAAATCCTCTGTTTGACACTGGTGAATATTCTGCTATTTTATCATACGCTGACTTGCATAGGAAATGTAGGATTCTGTCAGGAGTGAAAAGTAACAGTGGTTTTCATTTTAAATAAATAAATAAATACAAGCAGACATTACTCAAGCTACCTGGGCTTTGCTGTAATGAGGTTTTCACTGTGCCTTTTGAGTACAGGGGAGAAGGACCTGGCAGCAGATTATTAACCAGTGCATCGGAAGAACGTTGTTGCTTTCCCTATAAACTCTATAACCTTCATCATGATTAAGACTTACCTAGTACTTGATAAAAAATGTCCCAAATTCTTCAGTAAAAGGAGAAAACTGTGTTAAAGTTAAGGAAGTTGCTGACAAAGTGGGTCATTAATAATGTTCCGAGGCCTTTGTACAGAGGTGCTTGGGGATAAATTGTCAGTCAGAAGTTTGTAATTTCCTGGGTTTTGTCACATTAATGCAGATTCTTAACCTCGATGATTTTGTTTGTGAAACATTCAGCTGCGTTTAATTGCCTGCTTTTCTTTTATAAATCTGATCTGATAATGGAAGTTTTAGAGGCAAATTCATTTTGCTGAAATAGATTTTTCTCTATCTGTTTCCATTGTATTATGAATCCAAAAGGAGGGTGATTCAACTGAAGTCACAGTGAACATGTTGGGAACTGGAATATTCTATTCTACTCTGATGTTGGGCAAGTTCCTGAACAGAAAAAAACCTGTCAGCCTCCCCCATGCACTCTCCATCTCTAATTGTTACAATGAACATAGCTAATGAAGAACCACCACCCCCACAGGCAGTTACCGTTTGTCTGCATACCCAGCTATCTCCCTGAATTTCATGCTGTGCATTTACATATGCATTGGTCTCCTATAAAATGCAGAACCAGAGCAATATTCTCGTGTTAACCGCAGCCACTCTTAATATCAACACTCCACAAATTGACATTGTTTGAAAGGTGGAACAGAGAAACCACACTGAGTGTTCAGAGTAAGTCTAGGACACTTACCTATTTTGATACAATTACTGTCCACAGGTGCCTACAGCCCAGATCTTTGGCTTGACAATGCATGCAAAAAATGTATCTAAGTTTGTCTCCCTTGACAGAATTGATTAAAAATAGCTTTTCTTTCTCAGCCATGATAACGCTTTTTTTTCATGTTGCCTTGATAAGGACACAGTGAGTTTGTAATGAAAAAGTTATACAAGAAAATAAATGAGGCTTCTCTCATTTTTTTTTTTTCCCCTTCAATATACATGCTTCCACATCAATGCATAAGTATCCATTAATTTAACACCTGTTTTCTTTGAACCATTATTTTACTCTTCTCCTAACATTTTAATGTCCCCCCTGGATAGTGATTCTCATTTCTGGAGAGCTGCGAGGTCACAGAGAAAGTCTGATGCTTCAAAGTGTGCCTTGGATGCTTGAGCTTCTGGTTACTGTCCTTCCCAACCTCATCTCTCCCTGTCTGCTTGCGACTGTTTCTGCATAAGCTTTAACAGCATCTAAACATTTTGAATAGTGTATTCATGCTATTTGCATGGCTGTAATTCTAATTATTTCGAGACTGTTTTCTGCCAAGTGGGTATGTTAACAAGTTGCGTAGTCCTACAGCAGTTACTGCTGCAGGAAATGGCTCTCCTAATACTTGGAGTGTGTCTCAAAAATTGTTCTGACATAAGATGTCTTTCAATTACAACTCAATCTTTATTATAACAGTTGATTTTCTTAATTACAAAATTATAACCACAGTGCTTTTAATGAGAATGGCAGTCAGTCCCTACGCTTCAGTGTTTCAGACCTATGAGGAAAGGCAAACAGGCTTCACCCTTAGCACACTGTCCTAACTGCAATGACATGCATGGCTTTATTTTACACATGCTCTTCTACATGAAACCTGCCATGCCAAATGGTTAAACAGAAAGCAAGTACAAAGTGGAGTTAGTCTGTGTGGAAGCTTGAAAGCTGTTAACGTCCTCAGTGCTTGGTGTGTTGAAGGTTCCCTGGCAGTGGAGCACTGGGTTCAGACTCGCCGGAGCTCTAACCCCGATTATCAGCTGAAGGTTTTCCTGTCCCAGTGTCCCAAACCCCCTCCCAGGCGTACCCTGTGAAGCAGGGAAATTGCCTCGCACGGGGCTCTGTGCTTCCCTAGCCAAGTGAAACCACCTGGAGCCAGTACAGGTATTTTTACTTTCCTCTGCTGTCCGCAGGGTAGATGTGCCTTGCGGTGTGGTAGGACCTGTAAGAAGGTTATCCTTTTGTGTAAAGGAAGGGGATGAGAAGTGCCATGAGTTTGCGTGCCTATTCTTCATGTAGTGCACTAGGAAGCCCTAAATAGTCTTTCAGAGACTATTGAGAAGAAAAGGAATAGAAAACTCCCTGCTTCTTCCATTCTGACAACTGGCGATTTTCTGTTCAGCTCTTTCCCAAAATGTTATAAATCCCACCTTCTGCTTTTTCAAATAAAATCCCATTTTTACCTCTAAGGAAAGCCATTTGAAATGCACTTAGCAACCGTCAGACTCTATTTTTAGCTTCTATCAGGGTGTAATGTACAAAATGTAATAATCTCATGCTTGAAGCTTTTTTCCTTCTTCCCAGAGATGTGAAATTGCTGCAGTTGAATAGGAGTGAGAGAAACTGTGTATCTCAGCTTTGCCCAGAACTCATTCTTTCTGTCTGTGTCTACATATCTCAAGTTGTTCATGTTCACCTTTCGTAGTATGGTTATTTATGGGAAAACCCAACCGCTGTGAATGTGCTGAACAAGGTAAACCAAGTGTACATTTTTAGATTCCTCTCTGACCAGGGAGCTTGTTGTCAAGGATATTTGTAGGACAGGGAACCAAAGAGAGTCTAGAGAGAGAATGAATAAACACCTCCATGACTTCAGGAAAGGTGGGGGAGTAGAGGGACTGTTTGGTGAATGAAGAGTGACTTCAGCCTCTCCCCACCTAGTGGACCTGGAAAACCGGGCTGTTGATATTAACCTCGGTCCTAAGATATACTTTCGATTTTCTACAAATGCACTGCGCTCCCTCAGGTCCTGGGAATAGGGCACTTGCTGGAGATGTCAGGTCTGCAGAAGCTCTTGGGGTGTGTGGGGGAAGATGTGTCTTCCATTAATCTGTCTGTGCTCTGCGAAGCAAAGTAGGAAGGATAATCTTACGACTGTAGAACTGGGTTGGGACACCAGTGTTCCCAAATTACTGCTGCGGTATACTGTCTGAGACCTTGGCTAAGTCATTAGAGTCATTAACCTTCATGCGATTTAGTTCATCACTTTCAGCTCATATTTCTATCTTTTTTTTCCAACTCTTAGACAAGGCTGTAATAAAGACAAAGTTTGTCCGTCACAATGTTCATATGCTTCAGGGCACTGGTCCGGGGATAAGCTCCTGAGGCTGCTTAGCTGTTGGATAGCATCTAGCCTTCCTCTTCGGTATTTGGTATTGTCTTACTAAAATGAGTCTTTCAAGACTAGGTTGTTATGATTTAATGCTGTCATTTAGTAAGTCTGAAAGGCCTCATCCAGCTTGATGCTGTTTGTTTGTGATGGCACACCTAAGCCATCAGACATGAAGAAGCTGACCACAGCTTTGGTCCACACATACTGACGCGCATGGAGGTGTCAGTGTTTACCCAGTGAAGCTAGTTCAGCCTGTGAACTCCCATGGCTGCAAACAAGACAGAAATACTAGAAAGAGGGGAATTCTACTAAGGTCAAATAGTCCTTTCCCTGGAGCCACGGGATGATGGTTCTGTGCTGTGTATTTCCTATCACTTTGTTCGTTCAAGTTTTGAATGGCAGAAGTGATGGGGCTCCTGTTACTCCCTTCTGGAGATCAAGTGACCTCCTGTGCTGGATCAGAAATAGACTTTAAATAATTCATTGAATAAAGTCTAGGATTTTTGTAACTGTCTGTCTGATTCTCCTTGCTCTCTATTATTCCTGGCTTTCCTACCAACCCGTAGAGCACACAGGCACATCCCTCCTGTCATCACGTCTACATTGCCTCCTTTCACTCACAGATCATCCCATTTCTTTGAGCATTAGTTCAATTTTTCCTTTCTCTCTTGAATGAGTGAATTATTTTACCTAATAAGAAGACTTTGATTTCCCCATTCGAGTGTGCTTTGCTCTGATCTGAAAGAGGACATAGACATTAACTTCCTCTGCGTGGAACTTGCCTTACGTCAGAAGTCAGCATGTTAAAGCAAATTGCATGGTACTGTAAACATCTAGAATCAAGCTCTGTTCTCATTTGTATCCATGCAATCATGCTGAGTAAAATTCAGCCCGTAGAGCTTAAAGACATGCGCTTTTAATCCTATGCATTTTGTAAGACTAATAACCTGCTTGGAGGCTTGCGGGCACACAGCCTGATTGGACAGGGTAATGTAGGGTAGCAAAGCACGAGGCAGAGTTCTGAAACATAATTCTGGATGGGAGAAAAATATAGGGAATTTGTTAATATCCCTTAATTCCAAGCACTCTTGCAATCGTGTCCTCATTACTGAAAGGGATGAATTTGTTTATGCTGTTTAGCTTCAGGCTGGAACAGAACATAAGATACATTTCCTTACAAAGATACATTCCTATTTTATTTGATGGTCTGCAATTAAATCAGAAGGAATGTTATTTAATCAGTGAGAAAAGAAAGAAAGAAGGAATAAACAGGCATCCAATAAATTCATGGTTGTCACTATGTGATATGTGAGGTCCCCTGGGAAGTTAGGAACTGTTTGGAGAGCATCAGGCTCGTATTCTGTTCCCATGTGGCACAGGTTTCAACACCTGAGACAGAATTCCTGAATGACCTTGCGCGTACGCTCCCTGCCTCGGGGAGATGCAAAACTAGAACTCTTTTTTTTTTTTTTTTTTTTTTCTTTTCCAAACTGGTACAAACTTGAAGTGTTTTATTTCCATCACAGTTCTACTGACTGTCTCTCACTTGTGGTGAAGTTAAGCCAGATTTATACCAGGCTAAGCAGGAATAAAATGTAGCTTCCTTTAAGCATCCATAAAACCTTGTGTGAGCTCCAGTATTCTCCACTGGATGAAATAGTTACTCTGGGATGCTGTGGTGAATTTGCAAGTCATTAGTTAACTTGTAAGCTATTTTACCTTTTCTCTTTATTGTTGAGAATAAAACCAAAGATAAATAGTGAAGTCCTGGTAAGTGGTACCTGCCAGAATGTTTCTTGTTCTGTACCTGCCAGAATGTGGCTGCAATAGACTTGGTTTTTCTTTTGACAATTACTTTTTTTTTTTGTAATATAACCTTAGTAGTTTGTGTGGATTATAGCATTCCTGGTGGGTGTGTGTATACAGGAGGAAAAGAAGCTGGAGTCAAACCCAGAGCCCTTTAAGTGACAAAACAAAACCAGCAACACAAAAAGTAGAATTGCATTGTAGCTCATTTAAGCCTCACTGAAATTTCCATTGTGCAAGCATTTAAATGTTGTAGTTACTGTGGCACATCTCATTTTACTTTATTCCCTGGTGGATGTTTCCCTGAGAATTTGGTACAGATGCTGAACAATAAAGCCTGTTGCAAATTGCTTTCCAACTGCTAGGTAATTACAGCAGATTTTATGCTAAATGTAAAGAATGTACTGCTATTTTTTAATAAAGGGAACATCTTTTCTTATCTTATGCTTTAATACTGTCTCATTTGTCTTACTTTCCAGCTGAAGGATAACTTCCAGTTGTTCACACCCAGGCGGAGCTGCTGGCATGCCTGCCTTGCCATATTCTTCCCCAGAATCTGCATGTTCCTACAATCAGCTGGAAGTTCAGACCCTTTGTGTATTTAGTAAGTAACTTTAAATATGTAATATGACTACACTGAGGCCACAGAGCATGTTTCCATCTGTACTTGTTACCAAATTGGACAGTATCTTTGGTTTCAGCAGGCTTCAAGGATTAACTCCATGTTTTGTCACGTTTGTCAGTATTTACTAATATGACCAGTGACATTATAATCTCTCATATACCAGGCAGAGTAAATACGAAGCTCCTCATCACTTCTTAGAGGGAGGTTTCTCTCATTGCCTCTGTAAACAAATGAGCATCTTGTGCTGCAGGAAGAGTGTCAGTGATTCCACTGCACTGCAGAGCAGATGAGCTGGGATGGGTGGGATTCATTTTGTGGGGAGAGACCATCAGCACAGTTGGGGTATAGGGGAGCCTGCTTCTCAAGATATTGAAAAATTCAATATCAAGAGGTTTGCTGTGCTGTGCGGTGGGGCATAGGCACTGCAGCCATCGAGAGCGTGGTGTTAAATGTCTTCCCACCCCATCCCTGGCGGAGCTCATTGACCCTGGTGTCACGTTCAAGGTCTGCGACGCCAGTGTCTCAGAGAGAGCCAGGTCAGTGCGAGCTGGGGAGGTTCAGGGATGTGTGTGTGAGCTGAAACGTGTTTGAAACTGAGCGGGAAGCTGGTTCCTGGAGGAAAGGAACTGCCTGTATGTCAGTGCATGCAGGCTTGGGCTTGCTGGATGGATGTGAGCAAGGGAAGAGCAATGTGAACAAGCTCCAGGATTCACTGTTGGGTATAACTCCGTCTCCAGGGTCTGCTAATCAAAATCTCCTTCCGTTAGCAATGCTGTGTAATGCTCTTGTAGTGAGCACCTATGTTTTGTCACAGCAGAGAAGGCAAAATGTTACTGAGCTTGGCGCGAGGCCAGGGGAGGGATGCTGCTGCTGGTTTTTGTTAGGTGGACAGCTGTATAACCTCAATTTCCTCATGCCACCCTCAGATTATTCTGAGGAGGATGTTACGGAGAGCACAGAACCCCAGGCTGGGGAGAGGGCGTGGAGTATTAATAGGTTGATGTACTAATCGCTTTGAGGGCAGTGGAACATGATAGCTCGAGAAACTCTGTTACTGAGCCGTGGAAAGCAGCGTTGCTGCTCTGCACTGGGTTATTTAGTAAAAGCAGAGCTACGTGCTCAACCCTGAGCTCTTGGAAAGCACCTCTGTGTCTGCTGGGCTGGAGGAAGGCTTGAGACTGCTGGTCACTGCTGTCAGCCCAGAGCAGGCAACACGCTGTGCTGGGGGGGGAAGGCAGCTCCACTGCCCCAGGAGCAGCCCAGGAGCATGAGGAGCCGCTGCAGGGGTGGTGGAGGCTGCACCCTGCTCCCATCAGCAGCACGGCTGTGAGCACTTCCACCCACTGCTTGGCCTTCGCATTGCAAATGGCAAGGGTTTGGGGCTGTAATCATCTGCACTTGTAAATTTGCACCTGGGATCTATTGTAAGCATGCAACTGAAATGTATTTTAAAAATGCGTCAGTCATTAGAATCTAAAAATTGATCTGAGCCCACACAGGGAACAAGTGCATAAGAGTGAATCGGAGTAACATGTTGATTAAATATAGCATCTGAGAGAGTCAAGTTACTGCATTTTAGACCATTACAACCCCCGAACTGGTGGAATAAGATACAAAATCAATCCCAACATCTAGGAATCTGCATCTCTAAACTGCATGGGAATCAAGAAAACCTAATTTAAAGATGTTTTCCAAGAGAAGGTGCAAGTGTGAAACAAAATATTTAACATTTCTGTGAAAGAGGGAAATAGTCATGGAGAGGCCATTGAGACAATTGTATAAAATGATGTTCACAGTTCTCTCAGGAAAGAAAAACCAAAACAAATTTAAACAAATTAGCCTAGCCAGCAAACCAGAATTTGGTGTTTAATTCTGCGCAATTACCTTGACATCTAGTGTGATAATGGTGAAAGACTATAAGAATATGAAAAAGTAAAGGTAGTCAGGGGTAAAATTAGTAGCGTGTTCATGCATTTCTGTGTGCAGAAGTAGTAAAACCTGAAGCTGTAGCACTGCAAAATGGAACTTTGATAAAAGTCTATAAATGCCACCAATGCTGGTAACTGAGAGAACTTGGAGGAACTGGAAAAGTCCTGGCAAATCTTTGGAGAAATCCTATTATCATTTGAAAACTTGAAAAGGCAACTCTCTTAAAGGCAAAAGAAAGACACTCTCTAGCCATCAGGAATGGCCTGTGGCCGGCCGAATGACCACGAACAGGTCAGGCACGCTTCCCATGAGCGATCTGCCAGCCGTCACACGAAGGCACCGCCGGACCTCGTCGGGCCCGCACGGGTCTGGGATGTTTCCCGAGTTGCTCAGTACTTTCTGGTGGTGTTTTTAGTTACATGCTGCAAGTACCTTTCCAGTGGCTTCCTGAGAAGAAGTGGGATGGTGTACAGGATTTGTTTAATAACTGGTTAGCTATTCTTAGAAAGAGCTGTGTGCTGGTAAAATGTATGGCAGCAGCCGCCCTTGGTGCCAGAATCTGTCTGCAATAAAAGCTTGTGCACTAGGGCTGGGTGAAAACCGCTCTCGGGTCTCTGTGGATATTGCAGCGAGTTTTAAGCTGAATCTACTCTGTTGCCGTTTATGACCTTCTTTATCTATTTCCCATTAACTTTTATATGACTGATTGATGGGAATGCAAAAACAAAGAGGTGCAAACACCACAGCGTGATTAGTGCAGAGGAGCACCACCAAATTACTCATCCGGGAGGTTCTCCCTGGAGGTCCCTGGGTGTCCCACAGCAGAGCTCCCACAGCTTGGGAAATGCCAAGGCCCATCGGCATCCGCCCAGGTGAGAAGCAGCTCTGGTAGGCAGCCAGAGGTCTGACCTGCTCCCCTGCCTGGTGCTGGCAGAGGTGGCAGATGAGATTAAATAAAACAAGAAGAGATGAGATAAAATGAGATGAGATAGGATGAGACAAGGGATGAGCACTCCTGCACTCCCACCAGGTGACATTATGTTCAAAGCAAATATGCACATGGCTCAGGAGGCAACAGAAACCCCGTCCAGATACTTTCTGACTTCCAGTAACACTGCTGAGTAGTTGAAATGTTCAATTTAACATATGGCTAATAAACTACTAATTAAAACAAATAGGAAACAGTCAACTAATCAAATCTCCTTGTTGCCATATGGCAAAAATCCCTGGCAGCCTCCGAGAGAGGAGTCACCCAGCCTGGGGTATCAACAGGGACCCAGTGACTCAGCAGGGGATTAGGGTGAAGCAGGGAATTCAGGATTACTCATCTAGTTGTCAAACACAAAAATCTCATTTTCTCTATTACTTTGGTTGCCGTGAGGCTTTACTACCTCCCATCGTTTTCCCTGGCGTGACTGGCAGGATGGGTCTGGCACGTGCCCGGACCTGCTGCTTTCCCCAGCCCCTGCTCCCAGCACCCGCCTGCCAGCGGGAGGAGAAGGGCGAGGGAAGCGGACGAAGCATTTGACATGCTGCAGTGGCAGCTGAGATGTTCTCGACTGCAACATCTTTTGAGGTGCTTTCACCTGCATCCAGGCTACTGAGAAGAGCGTTTGAGAAAAGTCTTGTAAATGCTTGTGTAAATACCTGCGAGCAGTCAGTCGGGAAGTGAGTGGATACTCAGAGTGCCGGCAAGCAGAGCTGTTCCCCTGGGGCTGGGGGTGCCAGGCATCCCACCAGAGTCATAGACTTACAGAATAGAGGAATATTACTGGGGAAGAGCTTGACAGCAGTTCACAGGCTAGGATTTGCCTGCTCGATGTTTTGGTTGAGAAATGCTGTGTTTTAATGCACGTGACAGGAGAGCAGCCAGGTTGAGGATAATTTACAAGCAAGAAAAAGGCCTCTGAATGATTCAGCAAGAGTTAGCTCTGCTCCACGCACGGTCTCGATACCATATATGAGTGAAAAAGACATCAGCTCTAGAGCTGAGAGGGTATTTAAGTGTCTCTGACCCATTACATCTTTGGCATTTCTATCTAGACTGCTGACAGCAGGTTCAGTTATCCTGGTGACATTGTGATACGGCTTTTTAGTATAAAGAACAGTATGTAATGACACTGTGTAGGGTTTTACATATGGTAAGTGATGATAGTCAGACTGTCCTGTAGGGAGAGAAGGTTCGTTAATTAAGCTACATCTTAGTCAATGATATGAATTAAGAATGAAACAGGATGTTTGCCCTGTCTCTTTTATTAACTTACTTCATCTGTGTAACAGCCGCAGCTGGATGACTCACAACATTTACTGAGGCACAAAGATACTATGGTCACGTAGGCTCAGAGCAGAAGAGCACCTTGAACCCACGCAGACAAACCCCTAGTTTAGCACTGTAGTCAGTGGATCATTTTCTGCATGTTTGTACTCCAGAAATTTAATTTGAAACCATTTGCAACAGATGAGCTTTAAACTGGCATGATAAGAGACAATATAGATGGTAAATCCTCCTATGAGTCATGCAACACTTCAGGCTTGGGGAAGAGTGGCTGAAAAGCTGCCCAGAGGAAAAGGACCTGGGGGTGCTGGTCGACAGCCGGCTGAACATGAGCCGGCAGTGTGCCCAGGTGGCCAAGAAGGCCAACGGCATCCTGGCCTGTATCAGAAATAGTGTGGCCAGCAGGAGCAGGGAGGTGATTGTCTGGAGAACAAGTCAGTCTGATGAGGAGCGGCTGAGGGAACTGGGGCTGTTTAGCCTGGAGAAGAGGAGGCTGAGGGGAGACCTCATCACGCTCTACAACTACCTGACAGGAGGTTGGAGCGAGGTGGGTGTTGGTCTCTTCTCCCAAGTAACAAGTGATAGAACAAGAGGAAACGGCCTCAAGCTGTGCCAGGGGAGGTTTAGATTGGATATTAGGACAAACTTCTTCACCCAAAGGGTTGTCAAGCACTGGAACAGGCTGCCCAGGGAAGTGGTGGAGTCACGTGGCGGAGTCACCACCCCTGGAGGTATTTAAAAGACGTGTAGATGTGGCGCTTAGGAACATGGTTTAGTGGTGGTGCTAGGTTAACGAGAGGAAATGGCCTCAAGTTGCGCCAAGGGAGGTTTAGATTGGACATTAGGAAAAACTTCTTTACTGAAAGAGTGGTCAGGCCTTGGAACAGGCTGCCAAGGGAAGTGGTAGAGTCACCATCCCTGGAAGTATTTAAAAGACGTGTAGATGAGGCGCTTAGGGACATGGTTTAGTGGGCATGGTGGTGTTGGGTTAACGGTTGGACTTGATGATCTTAGAGGTCTTTTCCAACCTTAATGATTCTGTGATTCTATGATTCTATGATTAACGGTTGGACTCGATGATCTTAAAGGTCTTTTCCAACCTAAACGATTCTATGATTCTATGAAAGCTGTGTGTCCCTTTCTAAATTTATGGGTTCCTATCTTTTATCCTCTCTTGAATAGTACTTTCTAGTTCTTAAATGGAATCATCATTTATAAAGAAGCTATAACTGGATTTTTTCACACCTTTTACCCTTGTCTTGGTTCAGATTTAAGTCATGTCACCGGGAATATGAATGCAATGTCAAACTCAGTATTAACAGATCATAGCCATGAGATGTAGGAAAAGCCATTTTCTATGGAGATGTGAGGTCAAAGGTGCCCAAAACATGGATGGTGGGAAAGATTTCTGCAGTGAGAACTCATTACAGAGTTTTATTTGACTTCTTTTTGCAGATGGCTAGTAGGAGACAAAGCTTGATATTCTTTATGAAATGACAGAATTATAGCAAAATGTAACAAAAGTTACTTAACTGCCACAGGGAAATGCTGGGCTGAATCCATCCAGACCCTCAGTGTCCCAGATATCATCCAGCAAAGCACTTAAGCACCTGCTTTACTGTAAGCACCGTTTAAATCAATGCTGATTTGCTTTGCTGAATCAGGAACAGAGTTCAGTATAGTTCAGGAGTCAGTCTGTGTGCCCCTGTTTTTCATCTGCACAGTGGGTCCCTTCCACTTTTAAATCCTCTCCTCTTGAACTGAGAGACTTTTGCAGCAGAGAATATCTCTTAGCAACTATTGGCAACATCCCTAGCAGCCTGGTACCAGAGAAAAAGAATAAACCAAGTCACCTAGTAAATAATGATAGTAAAAAGAGGTGACCGAACTTGATAGAAAACACTACTGTTTTTCAAAACCAAGCAAATTAGTTACGAGCCCATTTTAGTTATGGCATATCTACAAGTAGATGGGTGTTTTCCCTTTTGCTGCTGAACAGCCAGCGCCAGGGTGATCACAATGTTCCCTTCTTGCCTTAAAAGCTGTTAATGAATCCCTGATCTCCTGTGGGCCACCTTGTGTTTATTTACTAGTGTGTTCTGCCTTGCTTCTCCCACTGGGCATTTAGGTGCCCAGAGTCTGGCAAGACTTCTGAAATAAATAACTTTCTCT
This sequence comes from Fulmarus glacialis, assembly GCF_000690835.1. Taxonomy (NCBI): domain Eukaryota; kingdom Metazoa; phylum Chordata; class Aves; order Procellariiformes; family Procellariidae; genus Fulmarus; species Fulmarus glacialis. Next base: position 17,977 of record NW_009227500.1, on the reverse strand, counting down.
TACATACAGCTATAAATAACACTGCTGGTCTCTGAGTGATGGGTTATACAGGAAAGGGATATCTCCCCCATTGATGGGTTGCATAGGCTTTATGAAAACACTGTGCAATCATATATAGAGAGAGAGATACAGATAAATTTCACACACACCATTTCCTTCAATGAATGTGAAACCGTGGAAGGGTAATTTAGTCGCCTTAAAGAAGTCTTATCCCCCAGGAATGGACTTTCTGTGGCTGGACATTGAGCTTTCACTGGCATCCAAAACTTAGCTGCTGTCTCTTCTTCCCAAGCTAGAATAGTAGCCAAATGCTTAAACCTATACCATATGCTCTCTTTTAGATTTTCCTCTTGGACAGAAGTCAGGTCCCTAGCGCTTGCCTTCTAAGTGGGCCAGACAAACACGGAGATGACGGGATGCCGTTGCAGGCAGGGCTGCCCTCCCAAAGGAGCTGCAGGAGATTTAATTTTCCTCCCAAGGGTGCGTCTCGGCCCTTGGAGGGATGAGACAGGCTCATTTTTCACTTAGAGCAGGGTTAGCACCAGGCACGCTACCTGGAGCAGCATGACGTATAGCATTGAATATCTTGTTTGATGCACAGATATTTCTACCTCCCAAAAGACCCCACTCCTGAAATGCAACGTGCTGCCCCTTCCCTCTGATGCACGCAGAGGCACGTTCCGCTGGTGGTAGCGTGCTCTGGAGGACGGTATTTTCCAGACTTGCCTTCGCTTAAGCCAGTGCTAGCACTGGGTTCGGAGAAGTCACCCAGCAGGAGATTGCATCTATTTTTGCAGCAGCTCCCAGGTCTGTTCACAAGCCATAGGAGCCTCGTGAATCCTCAGCAACTGCCTCTCTCCCCCGTCCCTGCCAGGGGCTGAGTCATGAGCTTTTGTGCTCACGGAGCTGCCTCTCCTCCCGACCCCTCCGTGCCAGGCCCATGGCACCAGCTCGCTTGACTCGTGGCGTAGGGTGGACCTTGCACCGCTTCCACCGCGCTCTAGCCAGGAGGCAAGTGCTGTACTGAGGTCCAGGTCCCTGCTCATGCTCCCCAAGGAGCATCCAGTGTCTGAAAGGAAAGCAGCATGACTCGGGCTGATCGGGAGCTGAAAACGTGCACAGGTATTGAATTTGCCACAGATCTGTGTTAGAAACAACACGATCCCTAGAGAGTTGTCACGGGAGGCCCTGCTCAGAGCTGTATGAAACCATAATTTTCTGTACCTGCCTCTGTGCCCTCCCCGGATCTCTCTGCCCAATTTCAGGCCACACCTTTTGTTTTATGGTTTTGTTTTTTCCTACCCTACTTTTTAAGGGATCCTGCACACAGTAGTTTCTCACCAGGGTTCAGAGTGCTCGTAATCAGCCCTCTGAGATTAATTAGAGACCAATGAAGATTCAGTCATTTTATTTCAGTCATTTCCAAGCCATTACAGAGAGAGTCCTCAGCTGGTGTCTAAATGCTTCTCACTTAGTCCTGTCCCAAAGTGCTGACAATTAGGTCTGTCAGGGAAATGTCCATAGCAGCACGATGCTTTATGTGGTTCAGCTCCTTGGGTTTGTAGCTAAGACTCTGGAAGATTTGAAACCAGTGCTAAAACATTTGGCTTTTTCCCTGCGCAAGTTACTTTAGAAAGAGCCTGGGTGAGTGTACAGGGGCTTCGCCGACACATTCATTTTGCATTTCAACCACATAAAAAAAGATAGTTGGGAGTGGAAAAAATGCTGGTGAATGTGAAAACGTGTGGCCACAGGACTCCAGACTCATCTAGTGTTCTTTTGCAAGCATCGCTGCGCTCTGAGGCTTGAAGGGAAGATTTGAAGAATGACAATGAGGTCATTTTTTCAGATATTCACAGACTGCTCTTCAATGTTTGATGAGCAGCATGGGGCTCTTGATGGAAAATGACTATGGAGTTTTACAGGGTTTTTTAGTTTGCTTTAGTTTTTATTTATTCCAGACTTAAAAGGTGTTTGGAGAGCTGAATTTGGCTTTCTGAAAGGCTGTCTCCACAAAGGCAAGACTGTCTGATGCAAGTCTGTCCTTGCCTTGCTCTCCCTGGCGGAGTCTGAAGTGGCGTGCCGTGAGTGAGAGCACCCAGTGTTCCCAGTAGTGCTGCAAATGTTCAGCAAAAGTGATCAGATGCCTTTAGTATCTCCAGTGGAGAGTTTGTCTCATGCCTTGTCCATGATGCAGTAAAAATACCCTTGCATAAAATATTTATGAAACACAAATGAAGATTTAGGCCCTCAAGTATTGGGCTGTGTAACGATGCATTTATCAGCATCGTGGAGTGCTCTGTTGTGCTGGAGATCTGTTTGTAGGAGGCACACGGGGGCTGCTGGGGACCAAGTGATTCTGGCAAATGGCCCTGCTCGTTCAGGTGTCCGGCCAGGAGCGCAGCTCTGGGCTTCCCAGCAATGCTACCCTGGGGCAAAGTGACCTATCTGACATCTTCAGACAACTCCTCTTTGGCTTCTGCCGGGCAGACAAGTGGCTGTGACCAAAGCAGGGGCCAGCTCCTGTGGTGACCCAGCCAGGGGGGAATGGGTGAGATGCTGCTTTCTGCTCTGGACCAAGACAAAACTTTAATCCACGTGAGCGTGCGTTTGTGACCCCTCTTTTCCCAGAGACCTAGCTTGGGGTTTCTGCTTCCTTCACCTTCCTCCATCCCAGGCTGTTTCCCCCCTCCCAGTGGCTGGGCATTTGTAGTGGTGTTCCTGGGCAGCTATGCGGTGTGTTTCGGGGAGCCGTGAACATCCCGCAGAGCACCTACCCCCTGCCCTGGGCAGGGTGCTGCTGGGTGGGAGGTTTCACCCCGCTCAGCCCAGGGTGCAAGTGTGCCGTTGCACGATGGCTGCAGGAGACCATCGTGCTATACAGCTGCGGGGAAACTCCTCTCCCTGTTATTTGAAGTTCTCCGGGTTTCTTTCATTATACCTGTGTTTTATTCCGGTTGGCAAACACCAGTTTCGCGCAAAGTGGCATTCATTCTGGAGTCTTAACCTGATCCCTGCTGGGTTCAAAATTGACAAAACTCTACCTGGCTATTAGCAAGGTACATAATACAGCAGCTAAATATAGAGCTGACAAAGGCTCTCCCTGAAATAGTACCAGCATGGGAATAAAATCAATGTCATTTCTTGCGCAGTTCCTTGACAGGCATTTGCTGGAAGAGTCTTATCTGCACATGTCAGTGATTCTCAGCTACTTCTTGACTCCCTTAGAAAGCACAGAGCCATCGTTAGAAAGCACAGAGCCATCGGTGCCTAACGCAGAGAACAACTGAATCACTGGTCTGACCCCTCCCTGGAGAAGAGCCTTCTCCCTCCCTTCAGGGTCTTAACGTGTTCTCCCACGTGAGATCGCAGTACTGAGATTTGCAGTGGTGCAGCTTGGGTTGGTATTTTTTCTTAAATTATATTGTTTCCTTGTGTACTTTTTAGTAAAGGTATTTGCTTCTATCTGGTAAGGCGCAGTATCCTTTTGGCATTTCAGAAGAGGTGGGCAGGATGAATTATTCATTTTAAAAGTGTGTGACATTATGATGGAGCTTTGGCAAAGTACATTTAAACATTACAAAATAGGATGAATCAGTTTAAACTCATCTGAGCTTATCATATATCAGATAAAATGACTGATATAAAGGCTAAAAAGGAAGAAAAAAGCTCTTCTCAAACCATTTCTAAATCAGACTCCAAAACCACACCAAATATGAAAGAGGGTTTATTTTCAGATCTTTTGATGCCAAGAGGTTTAGGGAAAATTGATGAAAATACAGGGTTAAACCCCTCTTTGCTAAAAAGTGATACGACTATTGGAACTGTGCTGATTGACATCCCTGAAAGTAGCAAAGGGGAAGGTGGGGACAGACGGCTGGGACTGTTGGATCACTGAGGACCTGAGGACACAGGTTCCTCGGGATAACTCATGTACAGAAGGAAAGAAAAGGCTCTGGTCGAACCCTAAAGAATAAGGTAGTAAAAGACAGCAGAAGGGATATCATGGAGGTGCTTCAGGAGTCTCCTTGGACTTCTGTCTGCTCAGTCCCCTTTATTCGGAAGTGTGGGGTTTTTATTTCTGAAAACACAATTAGTGTTTTTCTAAATCCTTTTGCAAAGTCTTTCTCTACAAAGTCAAATAAGATGGATCTGTTAGCCTGTAAAATGGGTGTCTCAAAGTATAAAGCATTGGGAATAGGATGTTTAGACTCAGAATTTATTACAGCCCTCATTATTTTTATGAAAATTCTGTGTCTTAAAAAGTCAATTTCTGGGGGGAAATCCTCTTTAAATAGTCCTTTAAGCAGAATTTCCACTTATCTTTATGCTTTAAATGTTGCTCTTTTGCTAATCATTGTGGCGCTTCCTTCCAGGGCATCAGGATGCCACAAGGCTGCTGTTTCGCTCACTCCCAGCTGGAGTTAGCATAACAGGAGTTTCCTTGCCGAGGCTCCTGCTCAGACCTGGCTGGTTGTGAGGTCTGTATCGCAATTCCTCTCCGTTTGAAGAAGGCCAGGCTGTGATTCAGCTGGAGCCTTCCTGCACATTTTTTCCTTTTGACTTCCCATAACACTAAAATATCCAGGCTCTTGTCAAACTGCTCCATCATCTCGACTGCACTGCCGTGCCAGATGAGAAATGGCAGCTGGAACACCGAGGAGCCGTTCGGCCGCCTTCCCAAGGCAGTGGTCCTGCACGCTTTCCTTCCTCTCTCTGTGCTGGTTTAGAGCCTATCCAAATATTTATGCCATGCCCATTTTTTTACTACCCAAACAACTAAGGTCTTTCTAGCCTAAAACTGAACTTATCTTTTTCACAGAAATAGCTTTACCGCAGGAATAACTGTAGCAGTGATTACAGGAGATGCTGTAGCAAGCGCTGAAACGTGCTTTTGGTTTCCTACACAATTAATATAGCTGTTCTGCTATACCAAAATCCCCTGAAAAACTCTCTTAAAGCTCCATGATGATGAGATGTACAACCAAGGGTCTGGCCCCTTGCGATCATTAGGATCAGAGGGAATATAAACACAGGCCGTTGCTCCAGAAATCAGTCCAGTTCAGCATCCTGCCATTCACAGTGACAAATGCGAATTGCTTCTGAAAAAAGAGACCCTGAGCAGGCAGTGAGGGGAAAACCTACCATCAAGGACACTTCTCTATTGAGTCAAAAGAATTATAACCTTTTCTAAATTCACATTGTATTAATTTGGCCATCAATTCCTGTTTTTGATAGAAATGTCTAGTCTTTCTGAAAAGGACTCTTACTCCCAATGATGTGTTGTGGCATTGAATCCCCGAGGTTAATTATGTGAAGATGTATCCATTGATCTGTTTGTTGAATTTGTCTCTTTAATTCGAAACCTTTCAGCCCCCACCTCTCTTGTGTCTTTAAGGCCAATGGGAATTACATGTTCCTCATCTATTGCTCTTTACCATTCATTACAGATGCACTTTTTAAGAATACAGAAATATTGCAATCCAATCAGATTTAGACTTCTGTAATTGCATTCTGCCAAGCTAAATTTCCTTGCAATTTCAATTGGATGCAGTGTTATTCATTAGGTGAGGTCCTAATCTGCTATGCCGTGTTGCTGTGCAACAACTGCTACAATTAATCCCCTGGGTCAGGAAACTGATATAGTCCTCCTGTATATTTGTAATTTGTAAAGTGGTAATGGTTCTTTTTCAAGGAATATTACTTAATATTTAATAACAGTAATACTAATGGACTCTGCATTTTCTACAATTAAACACTGGGAAGAGTGGATTGTAAACTCTGCATTCAGCTATTGGAGTACGGCAATTTTTGAGAGACTTTGTACTTCAGGACATGAATAGAAAAGTAGGGTAATATGATTCTATGCAATTAGGCATTGCGTCCACATACTGCAGCTGCTAAAAGCATTTATCATAATTAATGTAACCACACTGATTATCAAAGGATGTTTGTATAATGATTGATTTGTCACTTGTTGTAAAGCCGTGCAGGACATCAGAGCACAAATTACACCGATTTACTGTAACAGTATATGCTTTCAAGTGAAGCCATTCCTTAGGGCAGAATCTGGGGCTCTGCAACTCACTCCTTGCTTTCCAGGTCCCTCAGAATCATTTCTATATGATAAAATAGAATTAGGAGAATTACTGCTAATAATAGGCTTGAGTGAAGGGACAACGCTGCCAGAGATGCTTCACATCTTACAAGAAAACAGAAATCTTTCCTTCCTCTCATCAGAGTGAAAGACAAACAGCAAATTGCATTCCGCCTGTAATGAGACCTCCAGAAGGGTTCGACGTCCCCAGGCAGCTTTCCACCATCACCTTCCATTATTGCCTTTCCTATTTTTAGTTGAATTTCCAGGTTTTCCCAAGCCAATTCTTTTCAGCCATTCAACATTTCTCCCCTGTCAGAGGGAAGGATGGCTTTACATGGTGTTGCTATGGAAACACCTGCTGGATACGGGATGGAGATGGGAGAGGAGCAGGGCGAGAAAAGGAAACGCTGAGAGACCGAAAAGCGAGGGCGCAGGAGCCCCATTGGGTTTCTTTCCTTTGCAAGGCAGCTTGCAGCAGCGAACCCAGTTTTTTCTGGATTTATTTGCAGAGTTCAGAACCGGGGAATTTGGCACACCGCTGCGCAGGCAGTAAGGGAAAAGGGACAAACGTTATCCCTGGTAATTTCACATGCCCCCTCCAAAGTGAGTATTCCATTTTTTCCCTGGAAACCCGCTCCCAGCCTGCTCCACCCCTTGCCCCTTTCCTCGGGCCACCAGCACTCCCGCAGCCCGAGCCCGGCTCCCTCCTCGCGGGTCGTCTTGGCAACACCTGATCTCTGGAGAGGAGGAGGCAGCAGCCAGGCAGCGCGCAGAGATTTCCTGGAGTGAGACTTTGTTCCCAGTGCTAAAAGGTGTTTGTGGGGGGAAGGAAATAGAGGAAGAATTAGCGTAAGTTATCGTAGTGACTGTGCAGGAGCATATTTTTAATTTTGGGTGTGCACATTTTACATCACTGACTCCAGAACTGATGCTCAGTTCCTCCGTCTGACAGCCTGGTCCAGGGCTTAGTCGAGTCAACAGGAGTCTTTCTGTTTTCCTCAGCGTTCTCTGGCTCAAGCATTAGTATAAAAGCTTTTGGATCAAAGCACACATTGTGCAGAAAGTCAGACAGGTATAAAGAGCATCTGTTGTGTTGAGTCATTTGAGTGTGTGCCATGCTTTAGACCACTTGTGGATAAGCTCTCAGCTTTCTGCTGTGTATATGCCAGTTTAAACTAAGCTTCATGTCTGCCTCTCTAATTTTAAGCAGAGGGGAAAATATTACCTGCGTTTATGCTTCTCCAACATCGTGGGCTTCACAGAGGTTGTGAGAGTGTAAGTGCCGAGAACAGGGCAGAGTGTTTAAGGAGGGCTTCAGATGACGAACTCACCGTTCAGAGCTTCTACAGCCTTTGCGGGACACTTTGAGATGTCAGTAAAGAGATCAAAAGCCGCTGGTAATTGTTAGGGGTGTGTCCATGGATGGGTGGATGGCTAGTTACACGGATGACTTCAAACGACTACAAGTCTTAGATATCTTGAGACCTGGCTTTCTAAGATCATGTCTGTGTGGTTTCAGAGTTTTCTCTTTTCTTGTCCTATTCAGAAATTTAAACTTGCAATTCTCGGGTAGAAGTACTGAACTGCCATTAGATAATGGTCGGAGTAGGATGAAGACGTGTAAGTCCCCCTGAGGATGCACCAGCTTCTTCAGGGAGGCCGTGGTCGTGCTTGCTGACAAGAGCAGCACTAACTTGCGGAGCCAAAACAGCCTTTTCCTTCAGAGTTTGGCTGCCCAGTTCTGTTACCCAAAGCTAACAAGACCCGGGTAGCTGTGAAATGCAGTTATCCACAAGAAGTAAAATCCTTTTGGGACCTGCCTTTGCAAACTTGACTCCCTGTCATTGTTACAAATCATCTGCTAAGTGTTCAGAGAAGTATTGCAAGAAGTTGAGCACCGAATCTGCATTTCATGATTTTTCCCTGTATTTTTCTGGTCATCCATTATCCTGCTTTGATCCCTTCTGGTGTTACACTTTCCTCATCACTAGGTTTGCCTCTGCTGGGAACCTGAAATTGTGTGCTCAACTATAGGGTTCGATTTGCCTTTTATGCCTCCTGCAAATCTTACTAAGTCCTGTTGTATTAAATGGGAGAAGCATGCAGTTAAGTCTGTGGTTTTCAAAATGCATTAGACTTCTTTTCAAGTATGCAAAGTGTAAATGGATTTTGTGCTTTGGGAATGTAGCAGTGTGTTTACAATTTTGGTTAGATAAAAGGATGCTGAGATGGCCTTTAACATTGATTTGGTGTTACGTTTTTCTCAGCTTTAATATAGCTTTAGAGGTTCTTTTATCATTTTGATTTACAGAATAAATCAGAAAATGAGTTTTATTTTATTTATCAGTCAGTAATGTGCTTTTCTTTCTGTTCTTCCTCAGTGCGGTTAGCCCTGAAAATGGTAGCCTGGGTAATCTCATTAGGTCAGGCTTTCTTCTTGCAAGGTTTCTAATGTAGGACGGTTTGAAACACTTGAGAAACAGACTTCTTGCAATGTTTTGGTATTTTTCTTGTGAATCCAACTCAAACCAAGCAGTTTAGTGAGCCGTGAAAAGCATGCATTAAACCCAAGCCTTTTTGAACCTGAAAAGAACGCTTACTGAGTAGTGTAGATTAAGTACCAGGAGAGTCTGAGCTCTCTGGGTTGGTCCCATCATTGTGGTACACACCTGGGGAGCTCACTTCATCTTCCCGTGCTGCAGTATCCTCAGCGGTAAAAGCCTAGGCTGATGGTATTTATTCACCTTGCAGAGGCAGTTATATGGTTATGTATGTTATAGGAGCTCATAAATAAGCTGAAATCTTACAGTGAAAGTTGTCATGAAAGCGCTATGCTTAACCATATGGTGATTTGTCCAGGCAGACTGACAAAAACAGTGGCCAAAAAAACCCACGCTCTATTGGGTAAATTGGCGATATCTGTATATTATCGATCCTTTGAGGCGACTATAGAGTCATGGGGTTGCTCTTGCAGGGAAGAGGGGCCACAGAAACAGGCCTGGAGTTTTGACTTTTTCAAGCGCCTTCATTATTGAAATCTAAATTTAATTCCAGTTATGATTACTTTGAGAGTGATGCCAAGTCCTATATTACTTGACCTACTTCAAAATTATATGCAGAAATGTATCCACCAAGTTGACCTTCCTTTTGTCATTTCACATCTCAGATGCCACTGTAGGAAACTTGGCATTAATTTTCACACAGAGAGAGAGATTGGGGTAGACGTGGTAATTTGCAGGTAACAGGATGTGTGTTCTTATTGATCAACAAAAGGACGTGTCGTGCCTGAGAGACGGTGAATCTCCTGTTTGTTCTCTCAACCTATCTGTCCTCTGATCGGGGGTAGAAGGTCCGTGATAAACTATTGGGTTTATGCTGGTATAACACTATAGCATGAGGATGGCATAAAGCTGGAATAATGCCGTATACATCAGGTCTGATGCTTTCTAACAAATGTGTGATGATAGGAAGGAGGGGCAAGAATGGAAACAAATCAAAACACTCAGTGTTTTAACAAGGAGAGGGTGAAATATTTGGGCCATTCCTTGTGTAGTTGGGTACACTCCAGACCGCTTGTTTGCTGACGTTGTGGACAGACCTACAGTGAATTCCTTGCAGTGCAGAGATCCCAAAGCAGGTTTGGTGCTGGCAAGCTGGGATGTACCAGAAGCAGCCTGGCTGCAACAGCGCAGAGCTCCGTTTAGATTCACTTAACCCCCTGAAAAGCCACGTGCTGCGCTGTGTGCTGCAATGCCTTCATTGCTTTTCCTACCTAAGCTAGGTTGCTTAAAGCTAAACATCCAGGCACCCTGCCTCCCTTCCCTTCGCTAAGCTGATGGTTGAAAGGTTGTGGGTAGGAATAAATAGCATTGTGTTCACTTTAAGGCTCCTTCTTTCCTGCCTCCAAAGCCAGAATAGCATAAAAGCACATCAGTAAGAGCAAGTCTTGCCCTTTCCCTGAATATGTTTCTAAAAGACGAGTCTCAATCTTTGCAAGGACAGGGGCATCGTTGGCCTGTCTGTCTGTCCTTGTTATTGTACTGATCTGGTCCCCATTAGACTTCCATGGCTAGTGAGGATTTCTGGTGATATTGAATTTCATCCAAGTAGTACGAATTCAGGACAGAGTGGGCAGCCCCTGCCCTTAAAAGTCAGCTTCTGCCTGGGCATCAGGAAAGGGCAGTAAGCAACGTTTCCTCTTGTGCGATTTAGTATTTGGAAAAAACTTGGACACGCCTTCTGTTTAAATTCTGTGTACAATTATAGATAGGAAAAAATTACCAAGGCCTGTATTATCCAAAGAAATTTCAGAATGAAATGTTTTGTGCTCAATTGTCGAGGAAGGGTTTTTTTTGCCTTCAGGGGAAAGAAAAACTGGAGAAAAGGATACTATCTGCAGAAAAAGCAAATTTCCTGAAGTTTTATCATTTTTTCTATAATATTGATAGAATAGTGCTGTTTCGTCACAACAAAGGACATATTGACCTCGTGTTTGTAATGTATTCTCTTAGGCCAAGTTTCAAATCCTTTTTTTTGTGTCTGAAGTACAACTAACTGGCTCAGCTGCTGCGTCCAATCAGAGAGAAAAACGTTAAATCTAAAGCAGCTCTTAGCTTCTCAAGCCAGGAAAATATCCATGTTTTATTCATAGAAGAATACTAGTCAACATCCTCCGGTTCCCTGGATACAACCGTCAGTCTATAAATAGCTGTGCAATGACACAGCAGAGTGGCGTGGGGACCGCAGGCACAGCAGCCTGGCAGCAGCGCTGCCCGGGGCAGGCAGCACTCCCGGGGCTCGACCGACCTGGCTCCTCGCTTGAAAACAAACGCGGAGCCAGCTCCGGCAGCCGGGGCAGGGCTGCAGCGTCGGCTCTGCAGGACCCACACGCCAAGGGTTGCCTTTGCTGTGCCCCCCGGGAGGATCGCGAGGTCCTGAGCCCGCTCCACTCGTGCCCTGCCACGCTCCTTGCCTGCCTGCGCGCTGGGCCCCGGCTGCTGCCCCGGGTTCGGCTCAGGGCCACGCTATGAGGTGGAGAAGCTCATCCGCAGGATTCTTCTTGCACACCCAAAGCAGGTGTGTGCGTAGTAGCTTGAGGTGGTGCGTAGACTTGGGACGGTATACAGTTGGGAAATGGAAAATAATGCTGTTCTGCCTGATGCACGCTTAGTAATAATTCTCTCTGTAGCTAAAACTGGCTAGATCCTAATTTAATGTAAACTTAGGTGAGTACAGCTACAATAATTTACTCCAGACAGGGATGAAGGCCTGGGAGACTTGCCTGGAGTTTCTCACATGTGCCTCCATCATATTTTAGCATTGCTTTAACAGTTCAACAGGCATAGCTGGCATAACAAATTCATCATGCATTTACATGACTTATATACCTATGTTGATATATATCCTCGCTCTCCTTATTTTCCAATGCATTTATCATTTTCACATGGTCATTTCTTTCCACTCTGCAATTCTTACTGGCTTCCATTTTTTTGGCTGCTTCTGAGAATTTCTCAGGAACTTTATCTGGAACAGAAGAGCATTCATACTTGGTCCTCCCATGGTACATAGCAGAGGATTCAGCTGCAGAGCTGTATAGACCAATACACCAGATGATTTTATGAAGCGCTATTAATGCGTTGTTTGATTTCAGCACAAATACAAAGATAGCTCTGTTTTGTATTTATACTCTTGGGACTTCTAATGAGCTTTTTCCCTGACTTTAATATTTATTGGACCAGAATGACATAAGGTTTAGGATTCTCTGGTAATTCAGTTAGCCAAGCTACAATGCAGAGCTATGCTTCCTTTAGCTCCAGACATAAACAGCTCTTTAAAACGTAATATGTGTTTGCAGTAAGTAAAGAAACGCCATGTGCAGAAAGACGACAGCAGAAAGACAGCTGTGCCCATGCAGCTGCCTCCGCGCCGACCCCGGAGCCCTGGGGCCCACCAGACCTGTTTGATGGGGGGCGAGGGGCGACCCCCGCTCCGGGTGCCCAGCTGGGGCGAGGGAGGGGTTCGGGCTGCGCCTCCCCCCAGCACCCCCAGAGCTGGGTTTGGGGTGCAGCGAGGGTCAGCTCTGTCGCGGGAGGCTGTCTTACCCCTTTCACTGTGGCGATTCGGTACCCAAAGGCTAAAGCTCTTGTAAAGGAAGATCTTGGCGAGGAACGGGTGAGGTGCGAGCTGTGCGTGCGCTGCAGTCGGGGTACCTGCCTCTCCTATAATTGCTGTGATGCACACCGAGTACTAGAAAGTTGTACAAGTTATTTTTAAATTGTGGAGGAAGTTATGTAAGGTGGATCATGCTAAGGGTTTATTTTATTTTTAATGACTATATTTTAAAATTCATGCAGAAGCATATAGGGACTTTTAATTACTAAATTTAAACCTTCAGGTGACACTTAAAAAAAAAAAATAATGAAAAAGACTTTTTTCTTTACTTATGTCCTCCTTTTCTTTGCAAAGCCAACGTAGGAGCAGGCTGCGAGGTTGTCCTGAGATAAGATAGAGCTTCAGCTTGGGCATGAACTGCAAATGCACAGCCCTGTTTCACAATATCTTATACTTTACTGATAATGCAAGCATCTTTCATTCTCCATTGCAGAAACTAGCTCCAACATGACCGCTTTAATTTCCTCGGGGAGTGCACGATATTACTTTCTGCAACTTTCTCTGTCTAGCTCGAGAGAGGCGATGGTGCTGTCTTAGGCAGCTTACCAGACAAGGGCTAAGCTGTAGACCAGAGTACAGCAAAGCTGATGCTTAAACCAGTCTGTACGGCAACCTGCTTAGAGATGTGCTTTGCTTAAGGCAGTAGGATTTGAACACCTGCCTAAATGAAATATGTGCTTAAGTGCTTTGTTGATCCAGCATGGAGTGCTGAACTGGTGTGTTGTTCTCACGAGCAGAGCAATTGTAGCTTTCATAAATACGTGTTTCACTCGAAAAGAACAAATTCTCTTACCTCCCCAAAAGAGATAAATACGTGTTTCACTCGAAAAGAACAATTCTCTTACCTCCCCAAAAGAAATTTTAGGGCTAATGAAGAAACACACCTGAAAGTATTATCTGGTTTTAGTTTAACAGGATGATCTGACTTAGGATTTTGATCAGAGGTGGAAATGAAGAGAAAAAGAATCTTTTCTTAGGAGAAACTTTTAGGAAATTTAATAAGCTAGGAGCCAGTAAGATGTTCAGAGATTTGGTGGAGTTCTTAATGTCATCCACATCTCCTAGAGATGAGAGTAAGTCCATAGCTATGGCCTCAAATCAGCAGAGAGTATTCTATTCAATGTAGAATTTTAAACCAATCTGAACTCATATCTATGCTTCAAATTAAACGTAAGTTGGAGGTCTGGCTAAATAGGAGTGGATTATGTAAAAAGCATTAATGTATTGTAGGTTTTTGAGGCATACCCATTTTTCTGCATGCCTTCCAGAGACAGGATTACAAATCTTTTAATGAGGACCTGGCCATTTTGAAATGTTTAGGAGGAAACATGTTTCTTTTCTTCCATGCCAAAAGTGACACCAGAGGAACACATATTTATACAAAAATAAACACATCATCAGCTCAGCTTTTGTGTTTGCTATCTAATGCTGTAAAGCATCTTTGAGAATCCACAAAGCAAGTTGTGTATTCCACTAGCCTATTGTTTATCTTATTGACTAGCAGAGAGAAGAGAAAGAGAAAGTGCATTTTAATTAGTTGTAAGAACTTCATTTGTACTGGAGGTCAAACTTCAGCTTGGCCGGGTTTTGCTTGCAGAGTGAATCCACCCTGGGCATGGATCTGTCCTTTGGTCAGGGGTGGGTTCATGACATCTTCCTGCTCTACTTCTGTACTCTGCTGGAAGCCAGGTATAGCCCTGCACAGTAACATACTGGGTCTCCTTTTCTTTTGCCTTTATAAGATGAGCAGAAGTGATTCCTTTTCCTAGATCACTTTCCATTGTGTGCCTCAGTTTCTTCACCTGCAAAGGGAGGGTAGCAGCACTGACCTCCCTAGCACGGCTCTTTGAATTCAGTGGATGATGTGTGAGGATAAACCATTCTTTCAGGAAGAAGCTGCCTAAATACACCCAGAATATTAGTTTCTCCTTCCTGCAGCTTGTGCCTTTGTTTTGTTCAAGTGACAGCCCTGAAGGGGGCACAGAGATTTTACAAGTCTTTGAGCTTGTATTGCCTAAAGGGAACAAAAAAAGATTCTCCCATCTAGTTTTATTGAATATAACCAATCAGGCACAATTGATTGCTCTAAAGTATTCCCAAACCTCACGCTTCTCTGAATAGGAGGCTTCAGACACGATAATTGAAGTAATTCAAATCCTCCGTAAGAAACAACCTTATTGTCTCCTGCTGTGGATGTCTTTGTAATTATGAAGATGGAATTGGTTATCTTTCTGCCAGTGGACTCTAATGAAAGAGGTGGCTGTATAGTTAAATGGGCCAAGAACCGACTTTCAACCCTCACAACACGATTCAGAGAAATTCCTGCACTGGCAGCAGAAAGTATTCGAATTAGAGGCATGCAAAGACTTTTGTGGGGTTTTCTGAAGGCAGTCGAGAGCCCCCAGCAACACCAGCATGGTTTCCCATCTACCTGCCTAATGAATGACAGTGAAAGGATTTGGAAGAGATCCCATCACAGATTTTTACCCTTTTTTCTTGGAGCTGATATTGTCAGGTCTTCCATCCTTCCTGCTTTGCCTCTTTAGTTGCCAGTTGCACTGAGCAATTTAGATTCTCTCCTAAGCTCAGGAAACAGCCCTGAGTCGCTCCTGTTCTCCGAGGCTGAGACAGCTCAGCTCTTGCGTCTGACGCAGTCGGGTTGCTCTGACGGGAGATCTCCTTGGTGGGGATCATCTGCCGCAGTCCTCTTACCCTGGGCTTCTGCACAACTCGGGTAACCCCGAGTCTCTGCTTCCTGAGCCTGTAGCTTTAGGGAAAATTTCAGCATCTCCTGGGCTCTGGGGAAGAGAGCGGAGCCGGTTTTCCCTGTCGGCAGTGGAGCCGGCAGAGCGCAGGGGAAGTTTTTGCTCCGCTCTTCTGAGAGGTGCAGAGGCTGCATTTCCCAGTGCCGCGAGTCAGGGCCGTGCCCGGCGTCCCCCACCTCCTCTGGGTCTGCAGAGCTGAGCCCCGGGAGTCCCCATGTGAGTGGAGGAAGAAGAAAATCAGGTTCCCCTGGAGCACGTGGCTCCGCACGCGGATGCCGAGCGGGGCAGAGGCTGGCGGGGCTGCCCGGGGCGCGCGCGGAGGCCGAGCGGGCCAGAGGCTGGCGAGGCTGCCGGGGCAAGCGGCTTTGCCTTCGCACTTGCAGTCTGCAGAGTGCTGGTGCGTGACAAATCTTATAATGATTTGTGATGCGTTGGTGATTCACATCTACAGTATCTTTGATGCGGTCTGTGAAAAGGAGATCAGGTCATTGCTCCACAGTGCACAAATGGGCCTTTTAATTACCCCAAACACATGCAAATCTTCCTAAGGTTTGGATTAAATGCAAGTTATGAAAATCCTCAGGAATTGTTTCCAGCCCTTACGTTTGCCCTGTTTAAACCGCATGGAAACTGCGAGATGAGTCCAAATGTGTCTAGTCTGACACATCTTATAAAATGATGAAGCTGAAGTATAAAGAAACCCAGTTTCTTCCTCCTCTTTTTGCATAAAGTGCTCATTGTTAATTTAGTTCTGAAAGATACTTGATGGATGGTACCAGGTAGGTTTCTCCATTATTCTTTCTAATCTGCTTGATATACAATTTAAGGGAGCTGAGGAAAAAATAAGGAGGCTGAGGAAATTCAAATCAGAATTAATTTATGCAGCAATTCCAGCGTCCATTAAAAATAACCCATTAAATATTGTCCTCTGCTAAATTTAGAAAATGCTCAGGTGTGTCTGCTCTTGTGCTGCACAGAAAGTTTTAATACAGATTTAATCATACTGAGTGTTAGGGGAAAGAGCTAATTAGATCGACAAATTTAGAAGGCAGTAGTATATTATATGGGAAGAAATGGGTGATTAGATATTATTCACTGTAAAAGGGACTGGCCCTGGGGAATATCTTTAAAGATATTATATGACATAATCCTAGTTTAAAAATTGAGAAAGCAGAAGTTCACATCATCCTCAGAATTCTTCCTTGTTTCAAAAGAATTTTTGCCCACGGTAGTTTCTAGCATTTTTTGGCAGCCGGAGTCAGGTACTGGGCCGTAAGAGTAACGGTCCTGCCGGCAGCTCGGCCGGCCGGGCTGTCCCTCTGTCCCTCTGCCCCTCGCTTTGCCCGGGTGTTGGGTGGGGAGACACCGCTCAGTTCATCCCCGCCTTTGCAGCCACAGGGCAATGCTGTGCGACGCCTCCCTGCAAGTTGCTTTGAAGCATTGCCTTTGTGAACTTGCATGATTTCTGCAAGTAACGGCCTTCGCTTATCCTCGTAAATTGTATTTTTACAGTATTCATAAAACTGTTAATGAGCCATATACAAATGGACTCCGCAGCATTTTTCAGTATTACACTTCTCCTATGAAAGCAGATTTAGAAGGGAAAAAGGGGGTTATTTTCTTTAAATAAGTAAGGAAGTCTATTTCTTAACGTGGTACAGTGAGAAAAGTCTCAGTATTAATGACTTTGCTGAGCTTTAATCACCACAGAAGATAAATGTAGCACGTTGGGAGTTAAGGCCCATAGAAAGCAGGAGAAAGCTGTGTTTTTATAGTAGCCGTTCTTACTGCTGTATTTTCCAGATCCGCTCATGTCAGTTTGTGGTTTTTTCCGTGTAACGTGATCCCACCAAAGCTGGGAGCTGTGGTCCCCCCGGCAGTGGCCCATCCCCTGCGGTGCTCTCGGGGCCACCGTCCCCACGTGTCCTTCTGCCCCAGAGCCTGCGCCAGTACATCCCTCTCCCTCCTTGCTCCATTTCGCCAGTAAAAGAGATTCACAGCTACCTTTAGCAACTTGTTCCATCTCCTAAGGTCATTTTATGTTGTTCAAAGAAAGGTATAAAAGGTGTCAGGATATCTGCTTAGTCTACAGACCCCGTGCAGAAGTGATTGATAGAATATGTCATTGCTAAATTGGTCAAAAAAAAAAAAACAAGATTCATTTAGGTTCCCTTACGCTTGTCCTTCCATTATCCAGTATCGTATTATTGCAGATACAAAAGTGGATATTTACAGAAAGCATTTCAACTCTACATAGAAAAAAAGGGAGAGATTAGTTTAGTTAGAAATACTGTGACTGGTTTAAAAATGGCAATAATAATAATAGAAGCATGTGGCTTACGTTAGTGACTTTGCTGCCATAGTCACCAAATACAGTATTATGTACAATAGAGCAGTACTGTTTAAGGTTGGCTGGATGCTTTGCACCATATATGTTAACTATGTCAGAAAAATAAATCACGAGCTAGTTTTGTCCTAAAGCACACTATTTTTCTCTCTTCCAAAGCAAATTTCTGTTTCATCCTTCTGAAGGGGTTCATTTAATAGTGTGTGAAATGAAATGTCAACAAGAATTAGAACAAATGGCATTGTAATTCCCAAGAGACAAGAAGTTTCTGCTGGGAAACACGTCCAGGCAGCCCACGGCGGGGAGGGGAGGGGAGAGGCCCCAGGTGCCGCATCCCTCCCTGCGCGGACCCCTCGCCCGCCTGGAGCCGTTTTGGGGAGGTCGCAGGACGAGAGCTTCAAAACTGCCCCGAGAGCCGGGCTCTCCTGGAGGCTTTGAGAACCTCGGCCTTAAAATTGGGGCGTAAAACCTACTGCTGGGCAGAGGGCACGTACAGGATCTGGATTTTATCCCAGCCCCTCCTGGTGCCGCGGGGCAGGGGGCTCGTGTGGGCTCCCGGCGCTGCTGCGGCACGGCGGGGTCCTGCGCCCAGCT
>NW_009227499.1:27983-33292 GCF_000690835.1 Fulmarus glacialis | reverse complement strand
TGCCCATAGG
The DNA here is from genome assembly GCF_000690835.1 of Fulmarus glacialis. Taxonomy (NCBI): domain Eukaryota; kingdom Metazoa; phylum Chordata; class Aves; order Procellariiformes; family Procellariidae; genus Fulmarus; species Fulmarus glacialis. Next base: position 33,282 of record NW_009227499.1, on the reverse strand, counting down.
ATGCTCCCAGGGTGTTCCTAGATGTCTCTGTGTGCTCATGGTGTGTTCCTGGGTGCCGTGGGTTGTTCTAGGTGTCTCTGGGTAATCTTGGTGTACTCCTGGGGTTCACCTGGGGCATCTTGGTGTGCCCATGGTGTGTTCTCGGGCATCCTAGGTTGTTCTAGCTGTCTCTGGGTAGCCAACAGGATGCTCCTCAGAGGTCTTGGGATGCCCATGGTGTGTTCCTGGGCATCCTGGGTTATTCTAGCTGTCTCTGGGTAGCCTTGGGGCCCTCCTGGCTGGTTCTGAATTACTTGTGATTTACAGTAAATAATTTGCTTTGCATCCAGAGATATTGAGAAGGGATTCTTACGGGATCCTATTTCTGCTTTGCCATTCAGTCCTATCCAGAATGGAGTTCTGTGAGAAGTTACGTAGCTTGTGTGTTGTTGCTAGAAATGAAGTCTAACACCATAGCATTTTGAGTTTTTGAGAGTAATCTAAAGCACACAATTTTTAATAATAGTATTGGTATTGCATTTTATGATCTACTTTCTGAAGTAGCTTAGTATGACATCTCTCTTTTTGTATCTACACCCCAGAAAAATTAAGTTTAAGTCCTGACCTTGTCACGTTGCTGATGCAACAGATGTAGTTGTAGTAACAGAGCAGGTATTGTCATTGAAAGGGTGGCTTTCTCTGTTGGGTGCTTTGCATGCTGTAAACTTCAGGTAGTTGAGAAAACTCCTTGCTGCTCCTCTGGCTGCCTTTATTCCTTCTGGTGGTTCGCCCCTCCCCTTTCCCAAGTGATTGTGGGAAGGGTGGTGAGTGGGGGCCCGGGCTATATGAGCTACAGCCTCTCATCAGGGAGCTCATTCTGTTGTTGGGCTGCTTTGGAGGTAGTGTTCTGCTGTTCTTTCAGCTGGTTGCAGCTTTTGAGTTGTCTGAGCTCTTTAGGTAGTCATGTTGTGGTGTTTAGAGAAGCAGAGGGGTTTGTTTAAGGTAAGGGTTTCAGGACCAGGCAAGGTTCAGCTCATGCATAGAAGAAAGCACACTTGTATGCAGCCTTTTTTTTTTTTTCTGGGTCAGTAAATTTTTATTGGGTGTTCAGAGATGGTTTAATAATATGGGTTTGGTTTTTATTTTATTCCAGGTGCATTGCATTGTTTTGGAATTGCTGACTTCACTGAAGATGGAACCTTGTTTTTTTTTACCAGTTTTGCTGTCTATTGTAGAAGCTGTTGCTATCATCCCTTCATAGGAGTGATGGTGGGACTCTTTAGCAGGGGTTGAGGTGAATCTCTTGTATGTATTTGGATATGGAGTTTCAGCAATTTTCAAGCAAGCAGCAGGGACATAAGGCATAGTGTCTTTCAGCATATGGAATGGCTCATTGCCTTTCCCAATTGCCTAGAGTGTCATGTTGTCCCTCGAACTGTTGCAGCTTGCGGCAGGCCCCTCCTAGATGATAAGCACCAGGATTTCACTCATTTTGTGGGGCTGTAGCAGAGATCAGAATCTGTGGAAAGATGGGAAACAGGAGGTGTTCGCAGAACACTGGGCAGAGCTGGGAAGACACTGGGGGTTCAGGGGTGTGAATACAGAGCAGGAGCTGTCAGGAAGGAGCGGCGTTCCTTCCCTGACAGGTGAGGAGAAGAGAAGGGGTTTCTAAAGTTTTGGGACCAGGGGATGGTTGGGAAAGGGAGGTGTGTTCATGAGCCTTATGGAGATGGGTTGTGCAGTTGGATTTGGGTGTCGATGAGGTCTGTTCTATTTTAGTCTCTCCGCAGCCGATGGGAGATATGACAGAGTCACAGGAGACACAGCATGAACCATCTGGGCCTCCACATCACAACATAGAGGGCTGAATGACAGACAAGTCTCATCTCAGAAAGCATTAGGTATGTTAAGGTACATCAAAATATCCCCTCCAGAACTCTGAGGTCTCTACTGGGTGCCCACGGGGTGCTCCTGGGGGTCTCAGGGTGGTTCTGGGCATCTTGGGGTGCTCCTGGGGTCTCCTCTGTGGCACAAGAGGTCTGCAAGGTGTGCAAGAGGTTGAACAAGTAGCTCTTAGTTGCCAATTTATATATGGAAGTAGAAAATATGGAGTAAAGGCAGGGCAGGGGGGTGATGCAGCAGAGAGAGCATAGGAAAATTAAGGTTCTGGGAAAAAGGATGTGAATATAGGAACAAGCTGAGCATCCTTGGACTAGAAGTGCAGTTGTTAGTTATGTATGGATGATTTCTCTGGGTTGCAGATTAAGCATGCTGTGGATTCAGGGGCACTGCTTCAGTGTCCATGAGGAGCCGGTTCAAACTCTATGGAGTTTGTTAGCTTTGATGCCCTGTAGTGCAAACAGAGCTGTGGAGTGGCCAGCAGTGCAGGCACTTTTAGGCTGAGCTAAAAAGACCAGATAGAGCTTAGCTAGCAATTGGTCTGAGCTCACTCTGTGTAAATCCTCTCAAGGTTATGCCATGCTCATGTGTATGTCCTGTCACACCTAGAATACCTAGTTTGTTCTAAGTATCTGCTACTATGACTAGTGAGGATCTGATTGTCTACTCATTGAGTTAATTTAGCTGTGAGTCACTATCTTGGAGGAAAAATATCTCCCAAGCTTGGAGAACTTAGTCATCCTTGTTTTAAATAATTAAGTACTGCTTAGTAACTTTATGGCAAAGATTGGGATTAAATCTGTTTCTCCAGAGAAGTTTTACTGCACAAATCATAAGACTATGTTTTTCTTCAGCCTCCTATTTCCAACACTGTCTGCCTGCCATTTTCTCTAACAAGTGTTGCCCAGTGTCCCATGTAGGGTCATCCCTCCCCTGCATAACCTTGCTTTATCTCAAGAGAGAAGGGCCTGAGAACAAAAAGTATATGAGCAGAAGTTAATTTCATGTCATTTATAATGTCACTTTAAGTTGGGTGTAGGTGGCAAGGTTTTGGTAGCAGGGCAGAGGGAGGCTGCAGGGGTGGTCTCTGTGGGAAGATGTCAGGGGACCCACCACAGGACACAGCTGAGCCCATCAGCGAAGCTGGTGGCAGCTCTGTGAAAACATATTTAAGAAAAGGTATAAAACATTGAATAGAGAGAGAAGAAGGGAACAAAAAGAGTGAGGAACAACAGAGGAGACACCAAGGTGAGAGGAAGAAGAGGTGCTCCATGGCAGAGAAGGATATTCACTGCAGTCCATGGAGGACCCACACCAGAGCAGATGAATATTCCTGAAAGAACGGCAGCCTGTGGAGACCACATGTCAGAGCACATGCTCACTTTTAACTAGGAGAAAAAAAGCTTTGCTTTGGTCCCAGGTAACAGTTAATGGAGAACTCATGCATTCTTAGGGATGAAGGCTTCAGAACCTAACAGTGACACTTTTAGGCTTATTTCAGTCACTTAAGAGCTCTTAGCCCATATTACCCATAAAGTGGAAAGATTCTGAGGTTTGTTATGATTCTAGTTTTTTGACAGCAGGTTCAAGGCTGCAGTGTCTAATGATTGTATCATAAAAACATAAAGCTGGAAATTAAGTTTCAACACTAGTTTCTAATGTTTTTTAACCTGAAATACTTTTGAAACTAAAGTTTGCCAGTCACAAGCTGCTCTTGCTGCTATTCATGAAATTAAGCTTTTTGAGAAGCAAAACAGTTACCAAATAAAACAAATTTGAAGGTGAGGATTGCTTTTTAACCTTACCTTTAGTTCACACAGAGAAAAATCTTTTCTGTTTATCCTAAATATTTAATTATCTCTATTGTGAAAGTGAGCTCATGCTGAATGTAGGATAGAGAACCCTCTCAAAAAAATCAAGAAGAGTCAGAAATTGACCTGAAACTGAACTCTCAGAGTGAGAAACAAATCAATCTCTTAGATGCCACAGATTAAGTCAGAACTTTGACGGAATCAGAAGTAAATCTATTTGTCTTCAGTGCTGTTGTTCAGGCTAGGAAAAATGGAACCTCAGCAGCCAGTATTTTCCCATGAAAAGGCGGCTAGAAGTTTTCTTAGTCTCTGTAACAGCTAGCTCTATCTCATTTACTTTGCTCTTAGAACTGAGATGTAGAGGGATCATGTCTGAAACTCATACTCATCCTTATATTTGAGCTCATTATTTTTCTCTTCAGTAATAAACCCCTAGAACATGTGGTTCAGAGCTGTGGTTTGTATATGCAGGGAGAAGACATGAAAGGCCAAAGCTCAATTAGAGTTGAAACTGGCCAGTGTCATGTTAGATAACAAGAAGGGCTTTTCTAAGTATGTTAATAGCAAGAGGAGGTCTAAAGAAAACATTGCACTGATACTTGTTGAAGATGGTCATCTGACTAACAGGGATGAAGAAGAAGCAGAGGCATTCAATGCTTTTTTTGACTCAGTCTTTAATAATACTGATAGACCTTGGGCTGCCTGGTCCCCTGAGTCAGAGGACCACAATGTGGGAACAGTGACTTTCCATTTGTGGACACTGAAATTGTAAGGGACCAGCTGTATCAGATGAATGTTCACAAGTCCATGGGCCCTGACAGGATTCATCCCAGAGTACTGAAGGAGCTAGCGGATGTTATGGCAGCACCCCTCTCAATTATCTACCAAAGGTCTTGGGAGTCTAGGGAGGTCGAGTCTGGGGAGGTCCCTGCTGACTGGAAGCTAGCCAATGTTATTCCAATTTATAAGAACGGTGTGAGGGAAAACTCAGGGAACTGCCGACCTGTTAGACTAACCTCAGTTCCTGGAAAAATTATGGAGAAGACTATACTGGGTACTATTGAAAGGCATTTAAAGAATAATGCAATCACCAGGCACAGTCAGCATGGGTTCACGAAGGGAAAGTCCTGTTTAACTAATTTGATACCCTTCTATGATAAGGTCACCTGCCTAGTGGATGAAGGGAAGGCAGTGGATGTAGTTTTTCTGGACTTTAGTAAGGCTTTTGATACTGTCCCTCACAGCATCCTTCTGGACAAGTTGTCCAACTGTGGGATGAGCGGGTTTATGGTATGCTAGGTGAAGAACTGGCTGAAGAGTTGTAGCTCAGAGGGCTGTAGTGAACGGGGCTACATATGGCTGGCGACCGGTCACCAGCAGTATTCTTCAGGGTTCAATTCTAGGGCCAGTTCTGTTCAATACATTTAGCCACAATCTGGATGCAGGAGTTGAATGCACCATTAGCAAGTTTGCTGGTGACACCAAACTGGGAGGTGCTGTTGACTCTCTTGAGGGACAAGAAGCCTTGCAGAGGGATCTAGACAAATTGGAGCATTGGACAATGATTAATGGGATGAAATTTAACAAGTTGAAATACCGGATTCTGCAAC
>NW_009227499.1:15446-27862 GCF_000690835.1 Fulmarus glacialis | reverse complement strand
AAATTGCATCCTGGGGTGCATCAAGCACAGCATGACCAGCCGGTCAAAAGAGGTGATTATCCCACTGTATTCAGCATTGGTGTGGTCTCACCCTGAGTACTGTGTGCAGCTCTGGGCACCACAAATTAAGAAGGATGTGAAGGTCCTTGAACGCATCGGGGGGGGGGCAACAAAGCTGGTGAAAGGGCTGGAAGGAATGTCCTGTGAGGAGCGGCTAAGGACTTCGGGCTTGCCTAGTTTGGAGAAAAGGACGCTGACAAAGTGTACAGATCCCTGTAATCCCAGGGCCTGAAGGACTTCATGACTCTTCATCCAGTATCTTTAGCTCACAGTACTGTATCTTATATTCCTGAGTTTACTAACTGATCAGGCCTAGTGGCCTCTGTGTGTGTCAGCAGAACAGTTCTTCACCTTGTTCTAGTATTCTAAGGGTTTAAATGCAACTTCATGATTAATTTACATGTAATGCCAGCACTAAATATTCCCGTTTTCTCCCATTTAGTGCCCTACCGCTCAGTCCCATATGTTCTAGTTGTATCCATTTCTGTCCTTCTGTCTTCACATGACCACATCCCTAACTCTTTCTAGCCAACATTCCCCATTTCTTTTGGTGCAGATAGTCTAAATTGTGGATAGTCTCATAAATGACCAGTAAGTTGGACTGAGATTGTCTCCTTTAGCCTCTCTCTACACCAAATAAGAAGTTGTCTATTCCAGGAAACTTTTTCCTTCCCTAACCTGGATTCTTCTTTTATTCATTGTTATATAATGTGCTTTCTTTAAAATATACAGGTAGGATATAAGTACATGAGCACATATAAGACTAACATCGAGCTGAGGGCAGGATTGTTCCATGTTAAGAGGCAATCACACCTCTCTCTATAGAGCAGAAGTTCAAATAAATTTATTTTTTGATCAGGTTTGCAACATTTCGTAATAGGCTAATAGTGTATTTTGCAGTACTAGAAATAAGCTCACAGGAAGGGCATAGTCTTAAAAAGGGCAATTGTAATTAAATTGCCAAGTATAGACCCAATTTACCTTTGACTTGTTTGAAGTTTAACCTTGGATGTATTTGGTCCTTTTGGATCCAGGTGAGGGTGGTATAAACAAAAGAGCAATCATGGAGTCTGACACACTGACCACAGTGTGATGCTGGATGGGGAAGTCTCCAGAGAGTATTTAGATTCCCACAAGCTCACCAAGTTTGAAATGACATCAAGGATAAGTCCCTGCAGATGGCAGCAATGCTTTAAACTTCAGCACCACAGCACCGTGCTTGGTATAGTCTGAGCCAGAACCCCCTACTGAAGACACTTACTGATTTCCATAGACTATTACAGTGACATGTTTTGCTAGGAGTCAGCATGTTACTGATGCTTTTTTTGGTCAGTTTAAAGAGGAAAGTTTTAATATTTGTCAAGTAGCAGAAGGATGTTTTTGAGCCTTGTGGAATCCCTCCAAGTTCCCAGTGCAGATATCTCCTACCCCTTTGTTTCAAATATTGCAGGTGGGTTGTTTTTTTCCAAAATATTTTGCATCCTTCAGGCTTGCAGCAAGAATTTGACCTAGCTGACTTGGAGTAGCACAGCACACTAATACTTCTATAATAGCCAGTTCAGGTATAGCAAAATTTAAGTGACTGTTAAAAAAATCCTTCAAATCCTTCAGGTGGCAAATACCTAGTTCTAAAGACACTGCATCAGAGACAGAATAAACAGATGGGTCCAAATACCTGAAAAGATATCCCAGCTAATCTACTTGGATATAAAATATTGCTTCCCTTCCTTTTCCTAGCTCTGTTGACCTAAGCTGATTTCTTGAGCCTGTCATGCTGCATAGGCTCTTTCTTCCTTGCTCTAATGCCTTTTATCTCCTTTTTCTCCTTTTCTCACTAATGCTAATCCATCTTGTAATTTGTATTACCTGTTTTTACATCTTCATCATGTCTTTGCAGTCGTTAACACGCAGTTTTACTAAGACAGAAACAATCCAGAAGAATAATGGTCAGATGAAACCTTATGCAGGTAAACCTATCTTTATAATGTCTTTATTTTGTGGTAGTCCCTCTACACTTAAGGAAACATTTAGTACCCATTATGTTTGTGCTGCACTTAAATATTTTGGCTGTTCCTCCTCTATCTTCAAGGAAGAAGCTACTGTTTTCACTAGCATTGTTTTATCTCTGTGCTTATGTTGGAACTTATTCAGGATAATGGCAGTGCCTTCTTACTTTATGTAAGTCTCTGCATATCATGCTTGATTGCATGACTGATTGTTAGCAAATGGCTGTCTGTTTTGACACAGTTTCCTAGCTGGGTTCATCAAAAAGATGCTGTATGAAATTGTTTACTTGCACCCTAAGTAAGCATTGTCTATGAAGCTTGAACATATTTTTGATTCCAAGGTGTAGATGTCTCAAGAGCCATTTTGAAGCACATGAGTAGGACAGCTTTGTTGGGTTGTTCAGAAGATCTATTTCTCCAAGACAGTAAACTTCTGCCCTCTGCTAAAATTTGCTCTATGTATAGCTAAATACCTTCAAACTTAGTCTGGACGTGGGATTTTTGTTAGTGTTCCATTTCCTGCCCTGTAATTTTGTATAGTGTTACTGGGTGGTAAAGATTATTGTGTTTTAACAGTAGGGAAAACGATCCCTGTAAAGCCTTTGGGATGCTTCAAGGTGAAAGGTGTTATGTAAATTGTTACCAGTTTTACTATTTCATATACTGTGAACTGATGAAAGACAGCAAGGGAATGGCAGTTACCTCTCAATATAATATAAAACTTGCCTTAGGTAGGACCATTCTGTTTACTGAACATTTCATTCACTCCCAGTGGAAAACCAATGGTGGCATTTGCTGTTTTCATAACAACTCAAAGAGGATGCTTTGAGTCTGACTGGCTGGCTACCCCCTGATGGCAGAATATCAAAGTAGTAACGTGAGAAACAACTCTGCTGAAAATAACTTCCGCTATCATCACTAAAGCGTGTGGATTCATTCCTACTATAGGTCTGTTTCCCCTACTGCAAATCCCTTCTCCCATAGTGGTAAATTGCTGCCACGACTCTCTTGGGCATTCCCACTTTCTTTTTTTTACTGCATAAGCAGTGTAAGAGGATGGGATAAAGGGAAAAGCTATTGAAAGAAACCTGCCAGTATGTAACTGAACTACTGAGTAAATAGGATATTAATGAAAAAAAAAGGAGCTCAGCTGCCTAAAATATTGGAATCCTGGGATTCACACGCTTAGAAAATTGTTTCCAGTTTCTGTTCATGTCAGTGAGAGAGTGAGAGAGAATATAACACTGCACTATATCAAAGCTACTTTGTTGGAAAGTTAGCAGTCAGAATGGCCAGGAAGAAATGAACAAAAGCAAGAGTAACTGTAGCTGTGCTTGGAAGTCTACACAGGCAGTGTGACCCAACAGAACACATCACCAACACCTCTGAGCAGCAGCTAATGTGTGGGCAAACCCAAATACTCTCCCACTAATCAGTCTGTTAGTACAAAATTAGATGAACCATAGAATTTGAGACCCCTGCAAAATAAAAGCATGCTCTGATCAAGAAATCAAACAACAGCTGCCGGAGCTGAAAACTGGTCACAGTTTACAGTAAAGGTAAAAACCCTTTTCAACTGACAAGGATGGAAATAGCAGACAAGGAGTTTAGTTAGGTTGGATAGTTCTACACTGTGGAGTTGAGTAGACCAGTGCAAAGAGTAACAAAAAATTCATGATGTGTCAGGGCAACAACAGCAGTCATTCAAGAGGAAACACAATTAGCTTCCACTGGCTCTGAACAAAGAGTTTCACTTAATTATGAGGAAATTAAAAACCTTGCATGTGCACCCAGCAGCAATGCAAGATCTGAAGATATTAATTTGAAACCACCTGTCAGTGTGGGCAAGAGTAATTAAGCACAGAAAGATCTGAGATGGCCTTTGAAAAGCCTTAGCAGTCAAATTTTGCAGCCAGGTGTTTGTGTACAGATGTGTAGTTGTATATATATTTGTGTGTGTATACTTACACATAAATATATAGAGAGATTTTATCCTCACTGGGTATTTTGCAGAATAACTGGGAGCAGCCTCAAAAGGCATAGCACTCAAAGCTGAGATCAAGAAATAAAGAAGCAGAATAGGGGTATAATATCAGGGTGTAGATTTTTACCTGGCATTTTCAAAATTGTGAAAAGGGCCTCCTAGATTGCAAAGGCGACTGGCTCAGACAGGTGCACCAACTCGGAAGCACAAATTAATGTGCACAGCAACAGATCTTTTGAAAATTATTTGTGGGCAAGGAAACAACACTATTGGTAGCTTGGTGGTTTGGGGCTTCTTTTAAATGACTGAGTATTTAGAATTTATTCTTGGGGAACTGTGTGGAAAATTATTTTTTTGTTTGGTGAGGTAGTCCAGGAACTGATTTCACAGCCAGGGGATAGCCTGTCTTATTATTAAGAAAGAAAATGCATTGAGGAGGTTGTTTTCAGTGTACATTTCCAAGCCAAGAGACATAGGTGACCCTGATAGTGGCTATATGGAATGCTACAAAAGCTGTAACAAATATTGTTAAATGGAATGGTGTGTCCAGAGGACAGTTAAACTTTCTGAAAGGGCATATGGCTTCTCACTAAATACAGAATTACAAAGAAATTACTGGACTGTTGGCCTGATGTCACTTATATCTTAAAGTTTGAGTTTGTGGTTCCAGAGTTTTGATGAATACACTACTGAGATAGAAGCAGCTGGATCCAAAGAACCTGTATCCAAATGCTGTCCAAGTTTGGTAATGTTCACACTTAGAAAGCTGATGTAGACCTAAACTTATGTTTTGGAAGCTGCTATCTGTCAAGTCACAGAGAGCAAGGTTTGTCTGAACCACATAGTTGAACTGCTGCCCTGGTACAGCACTGAGCACTTGTATTGCCTACATCTTCCTTGGCTTGCATTAGCATTGCTAGGATACTTAAATACTTAATGGAAAGTACATATGCCACACTTTCTGAAGAAAAAAAAATGTTGGTATGTAAGAAAAAGTGGACAGGCTGAGAAAAAATTTAAATAAAATGAATGACTGTGAGCAGAAACAAATTTTGGAAAAAAAGTATTCAGCATGCCAAAGTGACAGTTAATACCAGGTTAAACTGAAAGTTATTTAAAAGAAATCTCGTGGGAGGGAAACTGCTGCAGGTCTTGGAATGCCAAGCATGACACAGAAATGAGCTGGTACTGGGGATTCCTCAGGAAGAAGCTACTTTATAACTGGGGGACTGATGCACTTCTGCCTTGTGACACATATATTCAGGTTTACAGCTGCAGGCATGTACAGAAGGCTTCCAAATATTAAAAGATTGCGTCTTCCATCAGCACTTTGCAAAAAAGGAAAAATGGATAATATAGCCTGGGGCAGGAAAGGCATAGGCATGAAGTTACAGAGCCACTGAGAAAGAAGTGGGGAACAAGGTCCTGTAAGCAACCAGATGTAAAACATGGTATTTTTTTCTTCCTAAAATGCCATCCCCGGTGGAGTCTAGTACATTGGGCTATGCCTGATCATTCACAAGCAGCAGAGACACAGACTGTCCACCTCCTTCCTTCTCCACTGATCAATCAAAAGAAATGAAAGCAGGAAAAGGGGGCAGGTCTAAATGAAACACTTCTGGAAACTAACAGTATGTATTGTAGCTTACTTGATGGAGTTAATATTGATCTTTTAGTGAATGAGATTTTAGTGAAGAGCTTCACATAAAGCTTTTCTTGCAGAGAACAAAACTTGAGATTTAGGTTTGGTGAAAGCATGGATGTTTCTGTGTAGAACTGAGAAATGTTGGCACCTTGTCACCTATCTGAAGTGGGTTTGACTATCCTGAAGACAGATAATTTTAATTAAAATGTTATATTACATTATAATAGATACTATGTTGAATCCTTAAACCTGTCTGTTTCCCTACTGACCTATTACATTCTAACTGACGTGTTCTTATGATTTTGCCCCAGGAGGTGCTGGTTTTCATTATGATCCCAGTAAGAAAGGCACTCAGAGTCCATAAAGTATCTCTTAAAACACCATTTATTTGAGCTAACACTATAAAGAAAGAGACGATAGTATAGATAATTTTACATCCCTTCAGGTGCTGGGAACCCTGAGTTGCACAGCATCAACAGGCCTCTGATCAGGGAGCAGGACACTGTGCAGAACCCATCCATGGAAAGGTTATCCAGCATTTTGGTCTTTGAGCTCTTACCAGATTTTCTTAAAATGAAATGACTCTATTCATTTCTACTGTCAAACAAAAAGTTCACATGAGAACTTGTTGCTGCACTTTTAGCTAAAGGCAAGGACGCGCAGGTGGTGCAGTCACTGTTACGGAGTGGGAGCTGCCGATGTGTCCTGCTGTTACTGTTACCTGGCTGAGTTTTTCCTGTGGCCCAGGAACATGCACAGCATGACACTGTCCTGAAGGCCAAGCTATAAGTGCGACATAGCACAACACAGGCCTGCGCCTACTTGGGTTAACTGTCAAGTGGTGTACAATGGTCTTCTGGTTCTGATCAGTCCGCTTAGGATAATTCAGAGAACAGCTAATTACATACTTCCCTCCCTCTCTAATATATCTCATCCTTTTCTTTCATTTTCAGGGATTTAGCTATCATCAGGAACATGCACATTTCTTTCTCCTTTGTTAAAGAAGGCTTTAGAACAATTGCAGTAGACAGACTCTTGAAGAATTAATTCCAGGTTTTACAGTGTATGTGGTGCAAGTCTGGACAAAATGTTCAGAATTTTACTCAGTCTAGGAAAGCTTCCAGTATGGCTGAATTTTAAAGACTTAGCAGGTTTAGCTTAATACAGAACTTTAGTAATTAGGCCCTCAGACAAACTGGCACCCAATGCTGTTTCATGCAGGTGTTATAGAAAATTTTTTTCTGATAACCTTTCTAGGTTTGCTTCAGCTTGTTTATATCATATTAGAATGTGTTAAACTGTAAAGATTCCTTTCAGTTTCTGGTACCTCAGGCTCAGTTATACCTAATGAAATGGAAACAGTGCTAAAATAAAATACAAAAATGTATCACTTACAGTTCAGTTCAGATTTGGGGTCAAAATAGTAACTGTGTTAAAAACCAAGTGGCCCAGAAAAGGTGATTAGTCCATTTTTGCTCATATGGAATCCCAAACACTGCCAGAGGTTAATCACAAAGTCTAGGCCTAAGATGAGTCTTACTGCTCCCAATCTGCAGTATTGATTACAATAGCTGCTCTTCTTCCCACCAAAAATTATCATGCATAGAATGAAATTGTCCATAAGTAATAAAAGAAAAATGTAAAATGTCCAGAAATCCCAGTCTCTTGCCTTCTTGTTTCCTTCTTCCTCTTTTACCTGTTATTTTTCTTTAAATCTGACTTCTTTAACCTTGCAAAGATGAGTAAATCCTTTGTTCTTCTTTGACAGTATTTACACATTCCTGTTCCTGGCTTCTAAGCTTTGCATCTTTGATATTTGTTTTTGTCTGCCTGAGCACCTGTCTCAATGAAAACTAAGCTGTCCCTCTTCTCCACAGTCCTTTGGTATCTTCTTCCTTACCAGATGGCAAAGATTTTACTATGCCTTTTCACTGCCCAGATGCACTAGATGAGCCCTTCATATTGTTCTCCTAATTCTGTCTTTTTGTCTTTTTACTCTTTCTGCAGTAAATTTTTCTTCCTTCAGTCCTTCAAGTCTTTCCAAGAAACAGGAGATATACTTTAAGGAATTGTTGTCCAGGCTTATACTAATCTCCATTTCCTATCAGCATCTCATTTACTTAAATACTTGATGTATTTTATTGCAGCTATCAGATGGTGAGTTGTTGCTGCTGTGGAATTGAATCTGAGTTCATGTGAAAATTGACAGGATAAGACAAGTAGTTATGTAACTAAAAAGGGGCATTTTTAAAACTGAGCTTTACTTAGGTTTGGGGGTTTTTTTACCTTCACAGGTTTTAACAGAAAAGGTGAAGATGTAACAAAAACACAAAACCGATCATAAAACATTCAATTTCTTACAGTTCAGCCTCTGAACACCGGGTTCAGAGCCTCCTTCTCCCCTCTAATTACCAGTTTCTGGGGTATCTTATTTATTAATCTTCTGAGATCCTAACTGTGTGTTTAATCTTCAGCCGTATCTTATTATTTCTGTCAATTCCTCTTCCACAGCAGTGCAGGAATTAGTTGGTTGCTGAAAACTAGGCACACTGCTGTATCCTATTGCAGTTCTGTGTTACAGCAGTACATGTAAAATATACGGTCGATACATATGTAACGGTTCTTAGTTATTTTAGGTTATTTGCTTTCTTCAGATGTAAATCGGCAGTGTTCATCTTTCTTGTTTAACTGAGTCTTCTTCAGTGAGAAGATTCCAAGAAATGAGAACACTAGAGAGACTGTGTCGCCATCAAGAATTGTTTGCTAAAAATTCCTAACCGTGCTAGAAGCTTGTCTACAAGCTTCAGCTTACCACACAGACGTTCTGGAACAACTCCTGGTGGGAATCTGGGCTTGCAATAGCTCTTGGCTCATACTAGAACAATTATTCACTAATGCCCATTTTAATAATTTTAAGTATAGGCAAGCCTGTATAGTAGCTCAGCTAGAAGCATCAGAGATAAAAGTGGTAGAATAAACAGAGTGCTGACAGTGTTGGTGTTTTACATAGGGGTCGCTTAGCCCTACTTTCAACTACTTTGCTTTAAATGTTAGTTACTGCCTGCAGCACTGCTTACAGTAATGCTCTCTTCTTTGAGGTTGACTGCTGTTAGCAACAATGAAAAATTTTAGTTGAAAAAAATATCATTAGAGACAGAAAGAAGAAAAGCAGTTTAAAGGAATTACAGTAATACTTCCTACTTCCACGGAAATGCCATAATTTGGCAGTCAGGTTTCTACAGAGTAGCAAGTGTTTAAATTCACGGTTCCTGTGTAACCTGAGCTCCTGTTTAAAAGGAAAGAGAACAATCCTCCGAGTCCAGTCTGTCTACGAGATATTTTCAATATAAATACTTGATGCAAATGATATCCCCCTAAATGGCTTCTAGTCACTCTGACCCATGGAAAAAAATTTTCCTAAACCTCAGTTTGAAGAGGAGTTTAACCTCAAGTTTGAGAGTTAAACATCAAACATCTGAGAAACTACTACTAGTAGGAACATCAGTTTAGAATTGTCAGTGCTTCAGGAAAAAGTAAAAAAGACACTGCTTCAAGGAGCTGAATTAGCCAGCCAGCCAGAAAATGGCCATCCTGGGGCTATCCCTGCAGGGCCACAAGAATGATTAAGGGACTGGAGCATCTCTCTTATGAGGAAGGGAGCTGAGATTGTTTAGCCTGGAGAAGAGAAGGCTCAAGGAACATCTTATCAAAATGTATAAATACCTCATGAGATGGTGTAAAAGGGATGGACCCAGACTCTTCTTAGTGATGCCCAGTGACAAGAAACAATGAGCACAAACTGTAAAACAGGAAAAGAAAACACTTTTTTTACTGTGCTTGAACACTGGAACAGGTTGTCCAGAGAGGCTGTGCAGTCTCCATCCTTGGAGATATTCAAAACTCAACTGGATGCAGTCTTGGGCAACCTGCTGTAGCTCACTCTTCTTGAGCAGGGGGATTGGACTAGACAATCCCCAGAGGTCTCTTCCAACCTCAGTTATTCTGTGATAATCCTTACTGACCTCTTAGGCAAGCAACAGAGGTCCAGAAACTTAAACAAACACTTTCCTGATAGGGTGGAAACAAGTATAATCAACAAAGAGTAATCAACTCTTTAAACTTCTCTGGTGGATGAAGAGGTTTTATGGCTTTATGCCTAGAAGATATATTCTTCAGAACTGTGTTCTCTTGTTGCATGTATCTGTTCCCCCAAATCTTCAATTTAAAAAAAATTCCCCACAACCTTTTAAATGGTGTCCACTTGGTTCCATTACCTGTCAGCTTCACATATTCCAAAAGCACTGCCAAATAACTATTTCTCAGTTAAACACTGAGACCTTAACATCCATCCTCCTGCCTGATCCTGTATGTTGTAATGTGAATATTCTTGGTCCTTAGAGTCCTTCCTAACAGCTTGCATTCTGTTAGAGCCTAGAACCTGCTGTGCCTTTCCCTGTATTATATATACTCCCATATTCCTTAACCACTGTATCTCTTGTGTAGAATTTGGCAGGGGAAGTACCACACGTTTGTCACTGGCATCACAAAAGAGCTGTCTCTTTTCCTTGAGCGCTGTCTCTCCAAGTGACACAGCCTTCTGCAGACCATTAGCTCAGATCTCAACTTTTGGAAGGGTATTGTGAATGCAAGAGGATAACCTTACCGGCATTTCTGTCAGTTTTGCCCCCTTTCTAGCTTGATAGCTTTCTGCCAAGAAATTTTCTGTCTTCTTAGGAGCATGCAGCTGCTAGCCTGAAGATGAAATTCTGTGATGTCCTTGAAATCTTGTCACTGTACCTTCCCATCTCCCTGAACTCTCCCAGTTCAGCAAATGTAGACTCAAGGGGCAATAATTTGTCACTGAGGCCCTCAAGCTGTCTGTGCTGTGTGCATGTTTATGCCGCTTGCCAATGGAGCAGGTTATGATATATGCAACATTTAGGGATTTTGTCATTTTCTCAGGAGGTGAGCACTGAGAATCCCATAACTTTCTCTATCCACAAATGGGCTTGCACTCCAGCTGAACTCCTCTTTGTCTTTTCATGCCTAACTTTGTTCCAGTCCTCATACAGGACAGCAGTTCTGCTTGCTCAACACTTCCCATATGATTGTCGTGGCTAATACTGTGCTGTGATGATGAACACTGCAGTGAATGAATACTTGTCAAAAATGCAGTGCAGCAAGTCTATCTTGACCAAAATGAGGATTCACAAGTATTTAATTTCAAAACCTCATAATTTCAGTTAGGCTTTGAATAGTTTACTTAAAGTAAACTTAAGAGAATGGGAACAAAAGGAGAACGTACGGTACTAATAAAGGTGGGAGCGTAGTGAAAGCTCGGAATAGGAAGGAAGGTTGGGTTTTTTTTGAGAGGTCCGTGAAGCAAACTCAGGGATTCGCTAGAAGAATGCGTCCCATGGGAAACTCAAGTAAATTCAAGGACAGAACTGTATACTCACACCAAGAGAATTTGAGTAATAGATAAATTCAGTATTCCCCACATTTATATGGATGATAAATGCAATACATCTTCACTTAAGAGTGTTTCTTATTTTTACATAGTGCTGCGAAAAGTTCAGTCAGCAATATAAATTAGCTCTATAGAAACTAAATGTAAAGCTGCAATATTCACAGTTGAGCAGGAGACATTCCTACTGCCACATAAAGGAAGGGCTGACGTACAGGTAGCCTACACGTTGCTCAAGCTTTGGCATGTAAGGGATGTGCACATAGCATGTTTTTTGCCATTGAATTACAAAAGTGTGGAAATAACATTTCTGTGGCAGCATAAAATCTGAAGTTGTTAATTAATGCTTGAGCCGTACACAGCTGCTGAGCTATCTGGCAGTATACATTTGACCTTGGTTTGGCCAGAGAACACAACAGTGCTTGCGCCAGCTCTATATCTTATGATGTCTTTATCTTGTTAGAGAGCTACCTGACCTTATCTGGCATACACTTACTGGAATAAAGTCCTCCCTATAAATAATATGTCTAAATCTAAGCCAGCAGAATGAGATAGAGTAACCTAGCTGCAGTGAACCAAGGCAGGAGTCGTAAGCTGAGGTATTACAGTTGAGGCTGCTGCAGCCTGCTGTTGCCTGCAGCTCCCTTTCCCCATGCTACAGGAGCCTACTATCCCTTCAGATTTGCAACCAAAGCCACGTGTGTATTTGCACCCTAACCTAGTTCAATTTGAGAGATCCAATGTTAAAAGTGTTTATGCTAGCCTGGATCATTATAACAGAAGTAGGTCAGGGAAGCAGTAATACTGGCAAGTTCTCAAA
This sequence comes from Fulmarus glacialis, assembly GCF_000690835.1. NCBI lineage: Eukaryota > Metazoa > Chordata > Aves > Procellariiformes > Procellariidae > Fulmarus > Fulmarus glacialis. The sequence goes on along the minus strand of NW_009227499.1, from coordinate 15,880 downwards.
GGATGGCAATCTAAACAAGAATACATGTAAAACAGCGTAGTATTTACTTTTAACTGAGACCTAATTGGATGTCATGTAGAAAAGGAAGTGTTGCAAAAAAGTAAGAAAGAATAGGAACTGAAGAAAACACTGTATTAAATCACAGTGCCTCAGTAAGTTGTGTTGTACTGTGGCAGAGGAAGATTTATTTAATAAGACTAATTTCTATTTACTTCTATTTTTTAAATTGATGGATTCTTTGCATCTTAGCTATGGAAGTCCTAGGATAAAAGTAGAAATACAAATCACTGCTACAGAAGGTTACAGATGACAGGAAAAGATTGTGACATACTAAGTTATAGGGACAGGGAATTGTACAGTTTTCTGAATGTCCTGACAAACAGGGTCCTCTTGAGCCTAGAATTTAATACAGCAGAATAGGATACAGTAAGTCG
>NW_009227499.1:0-15415 GCF_000690835.1 Fulmarus glacialis | reverse complement strand
CAGGAATGCAGGACAGACTACTAGAATGAGAAGCGCTGCTTTGGAAAGCAGAGAATGACATGATTCAGGATCATGCAGTGTAACCGAAAGGAGGCAAAAATCCATTGTGTAATATATCTACAGTGGAATATCCAATGTAGGTAGGGTGTTGTTAGTATCACAAAAAGTGACAAAAGAAAATGAATGCTTAGAGGTGGCTTGCCTGGGTTGTATATGTATGATCTTAGGATAAGAGGGCTCTTCAATCTACCAGACAAAGCTATTTAAAGACAGAAATTAGACTCAAATTTTTACTAACGAGGTTCATTAACTGCTGGAACAACAACTTTATGAATGTGCTAAATTAATCTCCTTGAAGTCTTTAAATAAAGACAAGATCTGTTCATAGAAGATACATCCAGCTGTGCGGGAGGATATAGGTTTTATAAAGGAATCAGTTGATAAAATTCAGTGGTCCATGCTGGGCAAAGTCTGGTAGCATTATTTGCAAGAGTCTTCTGGCCTGAAAAGCTACAACACTTTTTGGAGGATTTTAACTACAGAGCCACCGAAAATCCGTGTTTGTGTGAAGAATTCTGAATGACACAGCTGTATGGATTTCTTTTTCTGTGATGCATGCGCATAAGATAGATGAGTTATTGACACTCGTCTCTGAACAGAACTAAATGCGCTGATTGAATTGGTGTTTATACAATGCCTACTTTAACTTTCAATCAAGACAAGACCTGCCTTCGTTGCAGTCTGACTTCTAAATACAGGTTACTCAGGGGAGGTATGCAAGGTAGTATAAAAGGTATTTTGGCACTGGAGAATGTTATCTGAAAATGAGTGTGTGATTTTTTTTTTTTTTTAATTTATTTTGGCAATATGTTAGGGTTATCTATCACATGACACCAGCAAAGGAAACTTACTAAGGAAAATAATTCTTAATGTAGCTTCATTCACTCAGTTTTGGCAGAAGATTCAGATTTTTTCTTTTGTAAAAAGCATGTGCTTTTTATTACAACAGACGACAGTTTGTGTCTCAAAAGTGAAAAAAACAGGAGTAAACTTCTGATAAAGTAAAATTGAAGCAAACAGAAATCTCTTTTCTTGTTGCTATTTAACTTCGTGCAGTGAAGATACACAAACAGAAAAAGACTGTTGAATGAGAATTCAATAGCATCTGACAAAAGTCTGTTGAGTACTGTATTGTATTCAGTGTTTTAAAAATGAATTCTTAGAAGTTAAAATTTTTTGTCAGTTTTCATGCTACATATCAGAAAAACAACAAAACTGTTCCTGAAATTTAGTTTTCTATATTCATTTCAATGAGTATGTGATCTTTCTAGTCTTGAACTACCCAACCATTGTTAGAAAAATATAAAATGCTTGCAGTATCAGTGGAGGAATAAGAAATAGGATACAAATTGCTTAGCAAAGCTTGAAAGGGTAGATTCTAGTGAAAAGGCTTAAGAAAAGGAAATTGTTTTCTTTGGTGTTCACGTAAGCAGATAGCATCATAATCTGAAAGCAACTGAATGGGTCAGAAAAACTAAAAATTTTGAGAGGCTTTTAACTCTAGGTTAGTGACTTCAACCTGTACCAGGTGACTGGTAAGATAAATCTTTACATATCAGTTTCGTGGTTTCATGATGGTTTACAACAAAAATGCTTTTTGTAACATAAGAGTGATTATATTGTTAGGTGTATAATTGCAAAATTATTGACATGCACTTTGTTTTCTGTGTATTGACAAATAAAGCAGAACAAACATGGCTTCCAGACGCCATTAAATGCTCCTTGCTCCCAGACACAGTTAAATAATCCTCGCCTTCTACAGGCACAGATGTAAGACAGCTGCCTTTTCCAGTTCATTTTGGATTGAAAATGCTACTAAGTGTGTCATTGTATTCTATCCTATGCAACTTCCCTTCCTTCCCTGCTCTTGAGAGTCACTGAGCCTTAAATGCCTATTTTCACTCTTTGTGCAATGTTAAATTCGTCCATTTACAGTTAGATATTAGCATGAAACTGGCATCTTTTCAGCAAAGAGACCAAGCACCAAAAGGGGAAAAAGCTAACATTTCTTTCTATCACAGCTGCAGCATACATCCATTTTGGTGTGAGACTCAGCTTGTCAGGGAGCAGCAGGAACAGGCAAGCCAGAAGCCCAGGGTGACAGCAAGGGAGGCAGACCACACGCCCACCACGCCAAAGGAAGAAGAGCGGACCAGGTCAACTGGTCAGTGAATAGTCCAGTGATCTCCAGTCTATAGTGTCAAAGCAGGAAGCGACAACACAAGGCACGGCGTACCTGCAACATTGCTCAGACATGGGCCAAAGCCAAGGCCAGAGCTTAAATTCAGCTCCCAGGCCAATGGGTAGAGTTTGCATGGACAAGAGCTTCACATGTGGTTGGTCAGGGCCATTAGAGTCTGTTGTGGTTTAACTTCAGCTGGCAAGTAAGCCCCACACATCTGCTCACTCACTCGCCCCCGGGGGAATGGGGGAGAGAACCGGAAGAGTAAAAGTGAGAAAACTCATGGGTTGAGATAAAGACAGTTTAATAGGTAAAGCGAAAGCTGTGCACACAAGCAAAACAAAACACGGAATTCATTCACTACTTCCCATCGGCAGGCAGGTGTTCAGCCTCTCCAGGAAAGCAGGGCTCCATCACGCGTAACGGTGACTTGTGAAGACAAATGCCATCACTCTGAACGTCACCCTTTCCTTCTTCTTCCCCTAGCTTTATATTGCTGAGCATGATGTCATACGGTATGGAATATCCCTTTGGTCAGTCGGGGTCAGCTGTCCCAGCTGTGTCCCCTCCCAACTCCTTGTGCACCCCCAGCCTACTTGCTGGTTGGGGCGGTGTGAGAAGCAGAAAAGGCCTTGACTCTGTGTAAGCACTGCTCAGCAGTAACTAAAGCATCCCTGTGTTATCCACACTGTTTTCAGCACAAATCCAAAACACAGCCCCATACTAGCTTCTGTGAAGAAAATTAACTCTATCCCAGACAAAACCAGCACAGAGTCTTTGGTGTAGTCAGGGCCCTCAGAGAGCCATACATCGGTCCTATCTGCATCGTGGTTTCTGTGGAGGCCTGAAAGGAGCATGTTCCAGCCCAATTTCTAATTCAGAAAATCAAGGAACCATGCGCCTGAGGTCTCTCATGATTCATGCCTTTTCAACAGCTTAGCCATGATGGCTATTTTTGAGATATCTCTATAAAAACCCTTACTTTCTGTTGGGTGTTTCTGCTGCAATGAACTTCACAAATGAGGAAGCTAAGAAATGAATGCAATATTTGAAGGATGGAAATATTTAAGCTTTTTTTTTCTACCATTGACTGTGTTTTTCACACCCAGTTCTCTCGGGCTAGGTTACAGCCTGCCACAGAAACAAAAAAATAACAGAGAAAAAAGCTGATCTCTGTAGGCATGCACTCCAGTTCTGAGATGTGAGAAAGAAATGGGTTGCTAGTTGCCTATATTTTACCAGATTCTCTGCATTTTTCAAAAGCCATCAATGTACTCTAAAAAGAGCATGTGGGTGCATATACAGCATCCACTATACAGCAACAATTTGTTGATGAAGTATTTGGCGTGGAATGAAAAAATCAGGCTTACTTATGAGCCTTTTTATCTGTTTAGTGTTAACTTACTGATGATTCAAAGGAAATTGACTGTTGGAAAAGAAATGAAAATACTGTACAATGTACTCTGTTGATTTTTCTTGTTAAGATTTTAATAACCAAGGACTCTTCTTTGCTAAAATGTTGCAGCTCTTTGAAAACTTCTCTTGAAGCATGCTGTGTGTCTCTTGGTAATCACAGTGGAATTTGCTGCAGTTTGTAGCCACAACTGCCTTTGCTTACTGTTTGGAATAGTGGTGTGAACACCAGCTGCCTTAGAGGTAGCTGCTCTTTAGTAGCGCTAAATGCGATATGCTGTGGCATAGTAATTAGTTTAAAAAATTTGTTTTCTTTTTAAATTGATAAATTCCCTGTTGAAAGAGTTAGGATTTATCCACTTTTGTCTTCTACTGATACTGCTTACACTACTGAGCTCACATCCTATCATATTCTGCCAGTTTTACTAATCCTTCCATATGAGTTGTATGCTGAGTAGGAAACGTGGGAATCTATTGGATGCTAGGTTTTATAAATTCTGCTACCTGATACAACTTTAGTCCTTGGAACTACAATTGCTGTATTACCAAGTATCTGAAAAGGAGTGAAAACGAATCACACTATTTCAGCAATTATCCCTTGGGTAATTACACTCCTGTCTTACATCATTTGAAACCATCCAGAAAGTCTTCTAAGAATTCATAAAATTATTACACTTTTAACCGGTTTATTTTATCAAATAAGATGTTTTGAGCTAGGTTTTCTCTTGCTGTGTCTCTATGAGGTATATCTATTACTCCAGTTGGGGAGCCAACGCTAACTTTGAGATAATAATGAAATATTATAATGGACCTTAAAAGACTTCATGTAGGGATTACCATGGCATCACTGTGTTATCAGAAATCTTTTGCCATGAAACAGCATAGAAACTCAGGACTATGACTGCATCTTTGGAGAAAACTATATGCAGCTTAACTATCCTAACGTCTGAAACAGTCTCCTCTGGCATTTTGCTTGCAAAGGAGGTAACAAGATTGTAACAGACTGTTGGACTAAGCATTAAAACTGTCAGGAGAGACTGACTGGCAAGGAAGGCACACTTCAGTTTCTTGGATGCAACAAGAAATGTCTTACATTTCTAAGTCACTGACCTTATTTCAGGTATTGACTGTTAGAAGGGGAATCGGCTTTTGACGCTTTCATCTGAGCATATGATGACTTGGATTGTAACAAGGCAAAGGTTTCTTTCTAAGTGACCATTCAGAATGCTGGCTAAGAAACCTGAAATGCCTTTGTGTAAGCAATGAAAGAATCATCCAGAGCAGCAGTTCCTTGGTTCTGCCTTTGAAGGGAGTTATATACAGGGGACAGAATCTGAAATGCTCTTTTTCAGATTTAGGAGGCAGGTGAGCATTCCTGGCAAGAATTTTCCTAAAGAACTAAGCACAATACAAGGAAGGATGTAGGACAACTGAACAGACAGTAAGTTCCTGTTTGTTTTTAAATGTTTATAGACCAATAGCTCAAAGAAACCCCAGTTAAGAGCAGAAAGACACCGTTTTAGATATTCATGCATGCTCCCAAAATTTATGATCTGAATTAGAGATATTGAATACTTGGGTTCATAGTCTGGATATTGTGTTCTTGAAGTGTTTGAATAGCCCATGTGGCATGTTCAGAATGTGTCTGTTCACTAAAAGGGAGATTTCTAGCTCTGGTCATCGAAAGGGTAACCTTTTGAGTGTAAACGCATTTGAAGTTGTCGCGAATGAGTGGTTTAGATGACACTTAAAGAATCACCATCAAAGGTATCAGCAGAAAGTGATTTTTATAGAGACCTATAAAGGTGCGACTTAACAGAGTTCGATGGCAAGGTCCACTCTATTACTTACTACATGGATGAAACATATAAAGAAAAATCATGTTATGTCTAATGGCTTATATCTTAGGGATTATATGTGTTTAGCAGCAGTCTAGGGTTCATTCACAGTTTTAGCAGCACTTAATCATTAACTAATCATTAACAAACTTTTAGCAGCACCTGATCATTAACTGATTTAATATTTATGAAGTAAGTGTTAGTAGAGTCTACTACAATCACGACTTAATTATAGATTATGCTTACTATCAGTTCACACACACAGACAGAAACATGTATATACAAATATACAAAAGGTACCTGTTAAAAATTCCCCTTGAGTTCAGTGAAGAAATATTCACATAAAATGTCTCGGCATTTCTCAACGGGCGAGGGTTGAGCCTCAAAAAGTGAAGAGTTTCAGCCCAGGTCCTGATGGACGATGGGCCTCCAAATATTGCCAGCTCAAGACGTTGCAAACTCTGAGAGCCGTCCCACTCAGAGGGAGATGCTAGGTGCAGCCCGCTGTGGTCCTGGAGAACTCAAAGGGTCTCACTCAGGACCACTGCTTATAGGTTCGCAAGATGGTTGACTTTAGTCATCCATAAATTTCCACCCTGGCCACAGTCCCAGGTGGTAATTACTAAAAAATTGTCAAGGTTTCAGTGTAGTTCTACTTGACTCCTGGGCCAGGCAGTAGGAGTATGTTCCCAGCCTCAGCTATGCAGAGTTTCTGATACGGTCAAGGAGCGCTCAACCGCCAGACTCAGTACACCAAGGCCAAGGTTTCATGGGAATTTCCAAGATCAACATGTGGCCCAGGAGAAAGGGGGGGATGTGAATGCACCACTACAGAACTGGCACAGTGTTCTCTTTCCAAACCTACAAACTGGCTCCAATAGTGATTGAAAACTGAATCTCTTGTTCCTTATTTTGATTAATGGGTTATATCTCTCTACATTTTTATATAATCTATCTTTCTGACTCTTCATTATTAATTTTTTAAAAATAATGTTAAAATAACCTTAGAGTTCCAAAGTCAAGTCCTCAAATATTAGGAAACTTGACAGTTCAGGTTCTATATGAAAGCTTGATTTAGCACGAGTACGTATACATTATGATATAGATGTCATAATGCATGCTGTCAAGCATAGATTTTAGTGACATGATCATGTGATTTTTTCTTTCCCACAGAGCCTTTGTCTCATTTAGGTGGTGGAAAATAAGGAAATAAAAAGCAGAAAAAAATGAGAGACAGATAAAAGGACTGAGGCTCGATGGTAGAACTGGGAACACAGAAAGGAATATGCAGATGGAAAATAAATAGAAAAAGAGAGCTGATCCTAAAGGTAACTTGTTTTTCTACTGAATAATGCTGATTAACAATATGTTAAAAACTACTGGAAAGTTTTATTAGTATAGGAAAGTTAGTTTAATTCTTCTCCTTGTTTCTGAGTGAGATAGAAGAACATAGAAATTTGCTGCTGCAAATTGCAACTTCCCTAATTAATATCAGGTAGAACATCACCCTCTGGATTAAATCCCTACTCTGAGAAAGACAGAAATTCAGAAGAGATCATTATCAAGAATTAGTTAACCATGTACCTCTGATCAGCTTTAGTAACCAGCCGCTAGAGCTACTATCTACAAGGAGACAGAAGAGAATCCCTCAGTCCACCATTATTCTTATTTTAAATGAGTTTATAAATACACTGTTTAGCTGCCCCAATTTTACTTCTGCATGTTATAGTATATGATGTTCTTTGTTTGCAAAATTGTAACTCTTATTGATGTCAACAATAGTGGTACTTGTATTAAAGCACTTGTATTAAAACCCACCTTCTGTATCGCTGTGGCAAGGATATAATATGTATACACAGTATAATATGAGTATTATTAAAATAATAATAAATCTTCCAACAGATTAAGCCAAGCAACTGCCCTTTGACAGAAGAAATAGTACAAAAGCACTGGGTGCTAGAAGCTCAGGAGAAGCAGAGTTTCTGTAATCTCTTCTAATCAAAGAGGGGCCTCCGTAAATTTAAAACCTAAATATTTTGTTTTGTAAAACTGGATTAGAGTGTCTCAAGACTCAATAACCAACAGTTATAGTACATACCTAATTGCTTATTTCATTCAAATTTTGCCTTGGACAAGCCCATTGTACATTAATCGAAGAGCTGGCTGGCTTGAAAACTTGGTGAGATTTTACCCAATATATTTTTATTGCCACTCAGTGAAGGTGAAATATATCTTTTTCAAAATAATTTTAGTGGCCCACATAATCTAAAATATCTGAAGGGACCCACTGTGACCCTGTTAGCAGCACTGAATGTGTTTAATTGTGCATATGCACTCTTCTAAAGCTACTATAATGGCTATGTAAGTGTGGGCAGTCTTAGTAGTTGCAGCTCTGATGCCAGAGTGCTTATGGCAACACAACGTTCAGAGTGGTTCTAACTGCTCAAATATTTTCCAAGCATCTTTTGTGGTTTTTATAGTCCCCACTTAGATGTATGATATCAGAACTAGACTGTTACCGGTGCTCCAGCCAACTTACTTAAGATAAAGTGGAGAATATCTTCATTTTATTGCAGCAGTGACTGCAGGTAAGTGTTCCCTAAGATCTTATTGTTCTGTTTATCCTTGCGTGCTTGTTTTCATATCTTATACTCAATATTATAATGGCATGGGCCCTACTCACACCACCCAACAAATTTCCTGTTCTACTGAAAAAAGCTACTGACTAGATTATGCAACCTGAGCAAAGGAAATAGGAATGTAAATTGTAAAACAATCAAACATGACAAACTATTAGAAAATTATTTTTCCCAAGTTAAGGACATGACAAAAACAATCGGCTTTGTAATTGGTTTTGTCTCTCTTCATATTATATTTTCTTTGAGTATTATTGAAGTGGACAGATACCATTAAAAAGTCCACCTGCTATTGCAACACGTAAGGGCCTTGCCGGCAGATTTTGAGGGGTTAAATTCAATACCTTCTTCAGTAGATTAAAATCTGCCACCTAGTGACCGCCTTCAACACCTCCATTGCACTTCACCACACAGAAGTCTTGGAAAATTGCCATCAAGAACTGAGATTTGCAGAGATTCAGCATGGTTTCTGCTTGAGGAAATTGTTATGTATTGATATGTGATGTCTCCTCCTGATAGTCTGTGGTGAATAAATGGTCTGCTCTTTCAAATTACTTTGACACTTGAAAATCTTGGAGAGCACGTAAGCAGATCTGTAGCACACCCAGATCTTTTTATCTAAGAGAGATCTCTACTTTAAAAAAGTCCCCATTTCAGTCATTTAACTTCAGAAGCATATTCTCCATTGCAAGTTCACTTGAGAATATGCTATTATTAATGCTGCTGTTCTTGAAGGTTTGTTGCATTTGATCTTAGCAGTTATGACTGTACAGTAATCCATAGATGATTAGCCTTGTATAGTAAACATCAATGGTACACTGCTCACATAGGCTGTGTGCAGCCTCTGAACACCATGGTAATAATGATTCTTACTGATTCTTACTGGATTTCATAGACTACAGAAAACTTTGCTATCGGGGAAATTATTCTTAGTAGAAATGCCAGGCAAAATGATGAGGAGTATTGTAACAGAGAAATAATTGGCTATATTTTTTCTCACAGAGTCAGAAAATTTGCAGTGATGGAAATGAGCAAGACAGGACCCGTGATCAGCGTTCTCCGTGAGGAGTCCAAGGAACCGGCTAGAATATTGTCGCACCTAGTGAATAAATTGGTAAGTCTTCATAAAGACTTACCTCTTAGTGATCTGAATATTATCTTCTTTATAGTACTAACAACAACAAATAGCGATAGTAGTGATACAGTCTTAAAGTAAACAACCTTCAGTCTCTCAACTTTCCAAAGCAAATGGAATGAATCATACTGAATAGACATCCTGAAGATTCTCAAAACTGAAGTTTGCTTAAAAATGTGCACAGAAAGCAGGAATTTTAATCACGTTTTTTTTTTTTTTAATTGTAGGCCTGTTTAAAAAAGTAGTCTTTGGGATATAGCTTTTAAAAATTCCATCTCGTTTTTCAGTATGTTTCAATGAAATACTGCTTAATTTTGTGTAAAAGATACTGTCCACAGTGCGTTGGTAAACAGCGCCACTGATATCAGTCAGTAGTCACTAGTAACTTCAGTCACAGAGATAAAAAAACTACCTTGGAAATTACTGTAATTCTGTAATATTTTCATATAAGGAAAATAATTTTCATTGAGAATCAATGAATTTTCTTAGACTAAATAGAACTGACCTGAATATTTTTGCCTGCTCAAACCAGAACTAAAACCCTGAAACTTGTACAAACTCAGAGAAATTCGGGTAAACATATTCTAAGTTTTACTTCTGTGGTTAGTTCTGTAATTCCAAAACATGGAAGAACTGAATGTGCCAAAATGCCAAAGCAAGGCAAGATGTGATGGTGTTTCTGTCTGGGCTGTGAGCAGAGAAGACCAAGGATATTGTGAACTTGCCTTCTGGAGGCTGGTGCTGCCTTGTTCCCTAGAGTATTATAAGAATGGTTTAAAGTGAAGGTTCTGACACTTTCCATAGGACAATATTTCACAATCCAGATAATTTCACTGCCAATAATTTTTCTTGACATTCAACCTAAATTTTCTTTCTTAATCTTTTCCATTAATCCTAGTTCTCTTCTCTTATCTTTGTTTAACCCTACACAATCTCTTTGTTACTTTGGTTTTACCTGCATCAAATACTTGAAAAAAGGAAAAGGATGGAAATGGAAATGGGAAAAAATGGAGGAAAATAGAAAGTGAAATATATAGAAATGTGTTTCTAGAACTTGCTAGTTAGGACTGTGTAGAAAAAGAAAAATAGAATTTACAGAACATCAGCAGAATATGGCAGAAAGTAAAAGAGGAATTGAACATAAGGTGGAAACCACATGGAGTAATTTGCTGAGCTTCAGATTGTCTTACAGTATCGATTTTTTCTGCACCAACAACCAAAATTTGAAACATGTTAGTGTGTGTTGGTATGTAATAACTTTACAGTGCACAACCATAATGAGGAAATAAATAGAAACTTGATCTTCAATATTAGAAGTCTGTTTTAGCTAATTTAAAAGAGATTCTTCTTTATCTGGAAATGGTAGGAGGACTCTTACTTTCTGAAGACTTCAACCACAGCAGAACTATGCATAATCCTATAGTCAAAGTATGGAAACTTGAACTGTGTTGTGGTTTAACCTGGCAGGCAGCCAAACACCACGCAGCCGCTCGCTCACTTCCCCCCCACACACAGTGGGACGGGGAGAGAATCAGAAGGGTAAGAGTGAGAAAAACTCATGGGTTGAGATAAAGACAGTTTAATAGAACAGAAAAGAGGAAATAATAATAATCATAATAATGATGATAATGATAGAATATACAAAATGAGTGATGCACAATGCAATTGCTCACCACCCGTGCTGACCGATAACCAAGTAGCGATCGCTACTTCCTGGAACACGCCTACCATTCATATACTGAGCATGACATCACATGGCATGGAATACCCCGTTGGCCAGCTGGGTGAGCTGTCCCGGCTATGCTCCCTCCCAGCCTCTTGGGCACTTGGCAGAGCATGGAAGCTGAAAGTCCTTGACTAGAAGGGTATTTAGCAACAACTGAAAACATCAGTGTGTTATCAACATTCTTCTCATACTAAATCCAAAACACAGCACTAGGAAGAAATTTAACTCTATCCCAGCTGAAACCAGGACAGACTGACATCACTTACTTGCTTATAGCATTCCCTGTATCAGGTGATGTGTTCAGGATAAGCTCTTCTACCTGGAGTTTTGCAGGGTGAAGCTACAGTATGGAAACGTACACAGTTGTCTGCATGCCCCTCTGCTGGCACTGTCATCCTCAGCTCAGTGATGATAGAGGAGCCTTCACGTCATAACCAAATAGGAACAGCGTCCCTGTAAAAAGCTGTCTCTCCCCTCTCTCCTTCCACAAAGGGAAGATACATAGGAAAAACATTACATCATGTTGATTACTGTGTGCACTCTGAAGCTGTAGTGTCACTGCATATCTCCTTTCACTGAATATTTCTAGATGGTTGAGATTAAAGTGTTCCAAGTGAGCATTTTATTTGTTTCCAATGAGACCATTCTGGTATGTTAATTTCCTATTCACTGGACATTTCAAAGAGCTCAGCATGGCTGCAGAGTACTGAAGACATAACTCAAGCGGCTGCAGAATTAACCTAGGAATTTTAAAAGCAGTAAATGCATGATTACTTTTTTCTTAATACATGACAAAGGAATGTGTAATTGGCACTTTAATAAGCTGGCAGCACCAAATTAAAATTTAACATGATTATGAAATGACAATTACTGCTAGTAATTAATTGGTATCACCTTTCTGTAGTCCCATTCAGTACTCTCTGTGCAAAGCTTGTATCAATGAGAGAATAATTATGTAATTAGGTGAAAAATTGGGAGAGTGTGAGCTTACAAAATAGTGTAAAATATCTCTTTTTTTCTGTGAGATCTATGCAATTTTTATAGAATCATAGAATCATTAAGGTTGGAAAAGACCTCTAAGATCATCAAGTCCAACTGTTAACCCAACACCACCATGCCCACTAAACCATGTCCCTAAGCGCCTCATCTACACGTCTTTTAAATACTTCCAGGGATGGTGACTCCACCACTTCCCTGGGCAGCCTGTTCCAAGGCCTGACCACTCTTTCAGTAAAGAAGTTTTTCCTAATGTCCAGTCTAAACCTCCCTTGGCGCAACTTGAGGCCATTTCCTCTTGTCGTATCGCTTGTTACTTGGCAGAAGAGACCAACCCCCACCTCGCTACAACCTCCTTTCAGGTAGTTGTAGAGCGCGATGAGGTCTCCCCTCAGCCTCCTCTTCTCCAGGCTAAACAGCCCCAGTTCCCTCAGCCGCTCCTCATAAGACTTGTGCTCCAGGCCCTTCACCAGCTTTGTTGTCCTTCTCTGGACATGCTCCAGCACCTCAGTGTCCTTCTTGTAGTGAGGGGCCCAAAACTGAACACACTATTCGAGGTGCGGTCTCACCAGGGCTGAGTACAGGGGGACGATCACCTCCCTACTCCTGCTGGCCACACTATTTCTGATACAGGCCAGGATGCCGTTGGCCTTCTTGGCCACCTGGGCACACTGCCGGCTCATGTTCAGCCGGCTGTCAACCATCATTGATTGTTAACAAGCAGCACTTGCACCCCATAAATTTTCATCCTAAAGGGATCTAAAGAGCTTTGGAACTGCATGAAATTGCAGATATTCCTGTACCCATAATTAAAGTTAACTGCATTTGTATTAAACTGGGAAAGATTGGTAAGACAGTAACCCTAAATTGCAGTTCTTAGTAAAAAGTAGCGTAGTAGTGTAAACACTTGAAATCACAGAAAAGTGTTCCTGGTTTGCAGAGAATGGGAAGGTACTGAAGCTGACATGATGCCTTTGCTGATTTTTAATTATGATGACTAGTCAGAAAGTTTTTTTACATGTCTTGTACAGTACTTCTAGCAGAGAATTCCGCTGCTAGAAGTAGAGAACCTTCTACTAGAACACCATGGTGGGACAATGGCTCAGTAAAGACAAGTGTAATTTCTTGAATCATTTTTGTTCTTTGGAATCCCAAACTTCACCAGTCCGAACCACATAATTTAGGAAGACAACTAGGCAAATGTGGTTTAGACCCATCTTCTGCCATTTCCCTGTATATGTCTGAAACTGTGTGATTTGAACTCATTTGCCAGAGACCAGGCAGCAATGTACTTCCCTCACGGATTGATCCCTAAAATTGTCTTCAGATTTGTTTCTTTTCTCACATGTGTGACAGAAATTAAGCAGAAAGTTCCAGCAGATCAACTTTCCTGTGTTCATTGTCTGTTACAGGTAGGCAAGGAACAGAGTAGCTATATAGACTACCTCAGGAACATCTGTGTGCTGTAATTGGAAAGGTCAGAGGCCTATTTCCCATTTCTGATCTACCCACCCTCCCACAAGACTCCAGAGCACTCCTCATCCATCTTGAAGAATCCCCTAAAGGAGGCACAGTTCTTTACAGCCAGAAGCCATTAGCAACAGCAGCAGTACAATGAAAAGGACTAAAACTGCTTCTAGCCACCTCCAGTGCTGCTTTTGTAAAGTCACCAGGGATTTCCAGAAGTAGACTCATACGTTGCAGGCAGAACAGCTTCTTCCTTTAATTGCAGTATAAACATATGTCAGCATGTGTGGGACTTAATCGATGTGTTTCAGGTATGAAACAGAGGAGACTGCAAATGGGCACAGAGGTTCAGATGAAGTGGGTAATACTGCTAACTCCAAACATTAAAATATCCTGAATAGACCCTCATTCATTAGTTCTTAAAAACAGAAAAAGTTTTCAAGATTTTTTCTGTAACATCATGGGCAAAAAGCTTCTCTCTTCTTTCCTTGTTTCTTCTTTTAATATGAAAGTAGAGATTCTAAAATAATGATTTACCTTCAGGAGCTGGGACTCTGAGTAAGGTATAAAAAATCAGATGTGAGGAGTTGTTATGGTGGGTTGACCCCAGCCAGCAGCTAAGCACCACACAGCTGCTTGCTCGTTCCCCCAACACAGAGGGGCAGGAGAGAGAATGAGAAGAGAAAGAGCGAGAAAACTCATGCATCAAGATAGAGGTAGTTTAATAAGTGAAGGAAAGAGGAAGAAAAACAAAACAAAACAAGTGATGCAAAGGCAATCACTCAGCACCCTCCACAAGTAGACCGATGCCCAGTCAATCTCTGAGCAATGGCTACCTACCCAAAACACTCTCGCCTCAGTTTTTATTGCTGAGCATAACGTTATATGGCATGGAATATTTCTTGGGTCAGTTTGCGTCAGCTGTCCTGGCTGTGTGCCCTCCCAGCTTCTCACCCACCCTAGCCTGCTCATTGCAGGGGGCAGAGTTGATGCAGTAGATACAGTCTGTTACAGTACCTATTATTCCATACTGCTCGCTTCTTTAATTCTAAACAATGAAAACTTGTTGCTTAGAAGTTAGGTAACTAGCAGGTGTTGTGTTTGCAGGTGTGTAGAATTGTAACTAGTCTAAATCGTGCATCCTGGAAGCATTGTTAGACTCTAGTGAAGAGTAACCTTGGAAACGAGAACCATAAACAAACATGGTCCAGATGTGGCTCGGAGACAAACCTCGACCTTATAAGGAAAGAAAGGAACAGGTTTATGAAGAGTTCACTACCCCACCGACCACCAGAGACCACCTGAGACCCCCATGGAAACCCTAAAGGCTCTAGTGCGCATGTGTCTAGGATGATGTAATATTATAATTAGTTCTCGGAAATTTAATGAATATGTAAAAGAGAAACTTAAAATATGTCTGAGAAGCATGGATATAAACAGAAAGGTGATTAGACCAGGTGTGCTTGATTTGTGGCAAGTCCACCGAGCACCCAGGCCTGAATAAAACACTATCTCTCCTGAGCGTGTGGAATTGGTTACTTGCGCGCTGGGCATGAAACCGCTTTTCGGACAACAGTTTTTGGGACTGCGGTGAAGGCTTGCCCGGATCGACTTGCCGGCTCTCGGTGGGGAGACACTGCTCTCTGGACTCCAGCAGGCACCGACCTTTTGATCGGGGACTCCGTGAGTATTCTCCCCGACCAGAGCAGGTGAGCGACTTAACGGTGCAACGCTAAGGTAAATGAGATATTGTTCTGGGGTATAAAATTGTGCATGCATTTGGTAAGGAATTGTGGCCAAAGGTAAAAAGATATATTCATATGCGTTTGACAGTGACAACTGCAGTATATGAAGTTGCGGCCAAAGGTAAAAGGGTATATTCATATACGTTTGACTGTGACGACTAGAGTATATGAAATCATGGTTAAGAACTTTCTTTTTGGGCAAAAATATGGGAACTCA
>NW_009227498.1:7276-29594 GCF_000690835.1 Fulmarus glacialis | reverse complement strand
TTGTGGCCAAAGTGCAAGACCCGGCACTTAGCTCTGTTGAATCTCATACAGTTGGCCTCGGCCCATCGATCCAGCCTGTCCAGATCCCTCTGTAGAGTTCTGAGCTAGCAAACAATGTCAAATTAAAAGGAAAAAACAGAGTAAGCAGTTCATCTCAGCTGGGGAAGCTAAAATATCTCTGCAGTGGGATATACTCATGTTTTATTTGCTATGGCTACCTCACCTTGGGAGGGAGCTGCGTAAGCCAGGGTGTGAAACCCAGAGCGAAGGCAGTGTTTCCACATGCTCTTTGTCCCTCCTCTTGCTGCACATGTGAGCAGTTTCCTCTCACCAGCTTGCTCTGACCTTCACCCTCACTCTTCCCTCCTAACACAACTCATTTCCCTTCTGGCTCAGAAATCTCCCTCGTCTCTGCAGTTTACTGCAGCCCAGCTTCCTTCCCCCTGGTCTGAACCCCGACTCAACCATTCTTCCCAGAAGCCCAAGAAACCCTCCTGTACAGGCTAAAAAAATCCTCTAATCTAGGCTAAAATCCTTTCTTGATCCTGGCTAGAAATAAACCCAAATCCTTGGTTCAACAGACCATCCTGTAGGGCTTCTATAACCCTCCCATTGTTGCAGCCCCAGCAGTGAGTGCTCTTGTGCCCCCTCCCAGAAGACATCCCATGGCCTCTTGTCCTACCAGCCCTGGTCAGTGACACCTGCCATCCAGTGACGTTCTCAGCTCAGAATGAGATCCTGTGGTTTGAGCTGGAAAGCAAAACACAGCTTCTTACCAGAAATCCTGTGTGTCATGCTCTTATTACATATTTAAATCATAGGAAACTTTTATCACTTTCAGTTGGTGGACAAAAAAATGTTCATTCTGAAATACCCAAGAGATGTGGTCCGGGCAGTTTTGCATGAGGATATGAATAAGCACTTTTTGGAAAGACGAGAGTAGCAGCCCTTTCCTCATCCTGCACCTTGACTCGTTACTTAAAATTGCTGTTTGAAGCTTCTATTTCTGCAAACCAAGCTCTTGTAGTGTTAATGTCTTACACAGAGATACTTAAACCCTGGACTCCTTGCTCATTCTCTTAACTAGGCCAGAGAGACACTGTGAGCGATTCCCCTTGAAGAGGGGAACTCCCTGCTGCTGGCGGCGGCTCACACGTTTATTACAAGGGGAAAAGGCTGCACATCTGTGCCATGGCGGGGGCAGCAAGGACTGCAGCCAAGCCCAGTTCTGTGTGCTGGGCCCTCCAGCGTCACAGCTGTACCTCATACCAATGACACAACGCTCTCTGAGCACAGCGATGGGATGGCGCAAACTTGCTACAGCAGCCCTTAAGCGCTCTGAGCTCCAAGACTTGCTGTTTTTCTCCAACAATTGCTGAAATAGATCCAAATATATTAGGAGAAGTAATGTTGCATCAGTTTAAACAAATTGCTTTTAGGGTAAATGTTCATTTTTGCATTTAGGCTGTTTTGGAAAACATGTTTGTGTTGTTTTTTTTTAAAGTGTGGTCCAGGGTGAAAAAATAACTTTTTTGGTTATTGAATGAAAAAGCTCTTAGTATCAAGGGATAATTGTTTCCAATCCATGTAGGTCAGGGTTAACATTGAGTAATTCTTAGCTAGGCTAGTTAATGACTATGAGATGCAAAGAATTTCTGTTTCCAAACCAATACAAGCCAAAGGTTCTCCTTAGCAGCATCATAAAATCACTATGACATCCCTCAGAGAAGAAAAGGGATAAACGTGCATGTATACTTTATTAGTTAAGAATTTTTGCTTCTCATTATGATTTTCTTTTTGTTATACTGGATTGGAAGAAAGGCAAAGTCTCTCCTTGTCCGATCAGCCCATGCAGAGATTCCTCCATTTTGAAAATCTAGTGACAAAACTTTGTAAAGTTATTCTTGGGTATTGACCAAATCTTTGTTTATTGCTTTCAAGAGTGACCAGCCTGAGAAAAAACCCACAGATGTTTAACTTACAGTTCTGCTTTGCTGTGCCATTCCGACAGCTCCTTGAAATACTATCTCTTTTTTGTAGATAAGCCGCTTATTGTTTATGCAAATGACATTTTGCCTCTCAGTCCTTCTTTCAGTTGCCATCAGTGTTGATCGTGTTAAAAAAACTCAACAAAACTTCCCCCCACCTGAGCAATAATTCATCACCTTCACTGAGATGCTCACCTTTCCCTCCAACTCCTTAAATCTCATCAAAAAGCTAAAAGGAAGAGCATGGAGGAAAAAAGGCTATAAAGCTGCGTTGCTTGTCCCAGGGCCTGTATGGCATAGGAGCTCTGTGTTTGCTGGTGGTGGGTTGACCAGCACCACAAAGGATGGAGCTGTAATGAGGAAAGCCTTAGGCATGGCTGGGCATGGACACTAAAATACCAGAACAGATTTTGGAGATATGGACCTACTCTCAGCACCCATGAATGAGACCACAAGATGCAAAATGGCTGGCCAGCATGTTTTTGTGGAAAAGTCATCAGTGACACCTTGCAGTGAGGCATCCTGTGGGGTTTTTTCTGCATATATTGTGCAAATGTGTATTTCACAGGTTTATGTACAATAGGCAAGAAAACCTTGCTGTGGGGCAATGGAGGAAAGTGTATAGACTGAACCCTACTCTGACGAATCAAACACAAGGGAATTATATGAGCCCGCTGAAGAGACGATAGCCTGATCCAATAGCAGTAGATCAGGACCTGTGGACAGGGGAAGTGGAGCGTTCATTGCTTTTTTTTGTATTTCTTCTATACATGCAGATTGAATAACAGCACTTTGTAATATTTCTAAACAACTGTTTTAAGGTGCAACAGGAATGTATGGTGGAATGTGCTTCGCTGTTCTTTCCTCATTTTGAACCTGAAAGATTTGTGTGAAAGTAATCACTGCCACCCTGGATTTCCTTGGGAGTGAAGAGGAATGGGTAAACATGTTTCTCAGGCTGATGCTAGGGCTGAACAGGTTGGAAAAGGAATGGGAATACGAAGGGGTATTGGCTCCACAGGTAATTGTCCACTGGGTACAGAGACTGCTCTTTCCAACACTTTGGTCATTTGCTCTAGAGCAGTTTGTGACAGCTGGATTTGATGCCAAAGAAGCAATATGAGTCACAGTGAATTTCACATTTCCCACTTTAAGAGAATTAAAGTTGTCCCCCATTTTCAGCGTGGAGCTCTTTCATGCCATCTGCAGAAGGTCAGTCTGTTGGGGAACATCAGTGCAGCTCGTTGCACAGCGCCTGTGGTTGCAAGAGGAGGAAAACAGGGAAAGGAGGCACGAGTGCAGGAACAGGGCTTAAATGTGTTCAAGCTGGATGGTTAAGGCAGATGTGTTGCTCCTGGAGGTGAGTAACTCCTAGAGGAGAAGCATACTGCAGGCAGCTGGGAGATTTCTAGGAATCCCACTGAAACATCAAAGATCATGCATAAGGAAATGGTATCAGGATTGTCCGTGGGGGAGAAAAGGGCATTTCCGTTCAAGTCACCGAGGTATTTTGGAAGGAAAGGAGTGTTATCGATACAGTCTGCACATCCCATGCTAAAAAAGAGCAAATTCCCTGGGCGAGGAACTCTTCCTCTGCTTCTCTCCTCTGTTCAAGCATAATGTGACCTTTTTATTTTTCCCTTCAGCACGGAGAGGTTCAGAGTTCCTGATTAAAGCAAAGCTTATTGCAGTATTTGGATTATATCACTGTATATTGTGAAACTTTCACTTTAAAATAACAGCAGCCCAAGACTGTCATTGAAATAGGCACTGGATTGTTGGCAAAGGTTTATTTTATGCTCTCAAAATTTATTTTAAATGCTTAGGTTTGTGGTTATGTTTACTTTCAGTGAAATGCATTTCAGGTGTTTTGCTGTTTTGCAGTAGTCAGACTTCTGCCCAAAGGCTGTAGGGTGGTCTTCTTTTAAGGCTTGAAAATGTTTGTGAAGTAAATTAGTTTCCTTTAAACACCATACCTTTGTTTACCTTCCCCCTAGAAAGTCACTCTCTTTTAAAGGATGATGTGGTTTGGGTACTGTGGATATATAAAAAGTATAATTGTGTAATGCTGCAGTTCCTGCCCCTTCCTTCCCCTCTGGACCTGCCGTGATATTGCAGGGTCTTGCTCTCATCCCACTGTGCCCGCAGATAGTGGTCACCAAGAGTATGCAATATCGATACCTAATGAAATTACTAAAATGAAAGACGGAAGTTGGAAGTGGTGTAAATCATTGCCATGAGTTTATTTTTTACATAGAGAACCCCAAAAGAGATGTACTGAACATGTCTGTTGCTTGCTGTTAGGTGCTGACCCACAAGCAAAGAGAAGTGCTGCTTTCCTCTCTCCTTCACACAGAAAATACTCCACACTAAGTGCAGGGGATACCACAATATGCAGTAAATAAACTGCCTGCCCAATGCTGATTCCCACCTCTCGCTGATGCATAGAGAAAAATGGATTGGAAATATTTTTCTGCATAACCAGACCTTGGGCTTTGATTTCCCAGTGGGATGAGAGAAGTGAAGTCTGTGAGGAACATAAAAAAATTAATGAGGTGCCTTGGGGTCAGTCAGTCTCCCCCTGCTATATTACCGGTACTTGTGTGTATTAGGACAGAGGTTAGAAGGTGAGAGAGACCTTCAGGAACGGCTACCCCAGAAGGGCAATGGATGTACTTGTTGGGAGAGGCTGACCCTGATCTCTAGGCATGACGTGTGGACCAGGAGTGTGCTTTTGAAGCAAAATTTCCCGTTTGTCCTCTCTTACTGTGCTTTGGTTTGCATCATGGAGCAGTCTTGGGGTGTATGAACTGGGCTCCTTTTACGTTATACTAAGCTGCAAGAGCCCCAAGTGAGCTGCAGGCACAAGTGGGCGTTTGGTCCCTGGGACCAGACCAGAGCCAGTCCTAAGTAAAGGCACCCTGAAGAGTGTATAGTGCAAATGTTGGGTCTTCAGCCTCAGCTCCTTCACTTTGCCAGATCACTCCCTAGTATAGACATGGCCAGAGTGAACTTCCCTCCTTGTCTTTTATTATTGCCTGTACCCAATGCCAAGGCTGTCCCAGGGACCTGCAGGCTGGAGAGTGACTCAAGGTTGACCCTGCCGGGATAGCACTCTTGGAGGTTACTGTCCCTGTGGGAGAGATGTGGTTGGGGCTAGAAACTCAAAGAAGGGAAGAGGAACCTGGTGTGTGGTTATGGCTTGACTTGTTACCAAAAAATTTTACTGGTGGATGCTGAGTAAGCTCATCACTTTGGTGACCCCATTTGCAGAGGGCAATGGCTAATTAAAGGGTCTTTTCCTTGCCCTTGACTATTTTTTCCCTATCTAGCCATGGCCTGGGGAAGGTCAACCAGGGAAGAACTTGGAAACGAGGTGCAGAAGATCTTTAAATAGCCACTGGTTTGGCAGACTGAGAGGCCTCAATCTCAAAAATGAACATGTTTGTGCTCTTTTTGTTTTTATTTTTGTTTGTTTGTTTTTGACCTGAAAGGTGTCAGAAAGCTTTGTATTCTCTTTCTTTTTTGTTTTTCTTCTGGTATATTTTTAACATTGAGGAAAAACGAACTCATGAACTTCTAACCTTCTGAGAGACGACAAACGAAGAGGAGGGATTTTAATCTGTTTCAAATCTTGTCAAGGACTGAATTTAGCAGGAGATAACAAAAAAACTTGGGAGAAGGGAGCTGTAAGAGTTGCAGGAATTCCTATTTGTTCCACCAAGAGCAGAGAAACTTCACAAAGTATCCAGCTTAGTAAGTTGCAAGAGCTTCTACACTCTTCCTTCACAACATGGAAGTCAGTCTTCCCATGAAGAGGCTATTTACCCATATTAGATGCTGAAAAAAATATACATAGTGCTGAAGAGGGTCATGGTCCCACTTATATGTGAAGAAAGAGCTCTGCTTTTTATGTATAAACAGGGAAAAGGTATCTGCCGTATTTCTATAAAACTCATGCTAGCATGGAGGGCACTGATGTTCACGGTACTTAGAAAACACTTTCAAGAGTTCAGATTATCTCCAATACACTTAACAAAGACTTATTATAATGTCTCAAAAAAGGCTCATAAAACTTTATGTGACAGCTTTCCATATGGTTAAAGAACCCCAAATACACTCGGCTTTTCTGCTTGCATATTCTTCCACTGAAGATTCCCCTAGGAAGTTTCATTGCTTAATTTTGGCAAAGAGGATTAATTTTATGTCCTTTCAGTTTGTCCTCTGAGAAACAATGATAGGCAAACATGATTTTCATTAAAATTATTCCATCCCAGTTCTCAAACTTAATCGCACGTTTCTGATCTTCTTTCACAACATTCTTTACTGATTTCTTTGAAATTCCTTGTTTAGAAAACAATAACTCTTTGGAACAATAAAAAAATCAAACATTTAAACTCAAGTTCAGGCCGAACTTGTATTCGATTTGAAGAGAGGAGTGGTATCTATGACTCAGTAAGTTTTATGATACATTTTACACAGTGATTTACAACTGATGGGAATTAGTTAATATATCAGTGTTGTAATATCTGGGGGTTATATATGAAGAAGAAGGTTGTGTGTTTTTGAAGGAACCTGATATCTCAAGTAGAAGCCAACTCATGAATACTGCTGTAGCATCACATACATAAATATTCTCAGCATATTTTTCTTTAGTTTTAAATGAGAAACACAACATACAAAGCATTTCTGCCAGGATTACATGCTGCTTTTTGACAGCTAGTCATAGCTGTGCAGGCATACACAGAGCACTGGGAATGAATGTTACGATCTTCTTGCTGGGCTTCAGTGTTGTGGCTGCATTCTCTCCCCACCGATCTGGTCCTTGTGCATGCAGGGATGTCCTTGTTTGCTTTTACCATAAAATATTTTGAACAAACAAACAAACACACAACACTGCCTTTTGTTTCTGCTTTCTTTTCTATGAATACAATTATGTTCTGTAAATTGTATCTTCTGTTGTATCATCCAGAAAATCAGGTTAGTAAATAGTAGTCAACAGGAAAACTATTGATCTTATGTTTGATACCAAACAGATACATTAGTACAGTCCAAGAGCTGCTTAAAAACTTCCTGGCAGGATACTATGATTTGAACTTTTGATACTACCATGAATGTCACATCATGTTGCAAATGAACAGCACACTGACAAAAAATATTTAAGACTCTCTTAGGAAAGCTGCAACAGGGATTTTTTGTTATTGCTGAAATACTGAAGCTTAGTATTTGAGAATTTTCTTTACTTAGAAATCAGCAAGTTTGGTGCCATGTTTATTGTTTGTAATGTTTCCTAAGGACTTGAAAGAAGCAAATAGATATAGGAGATTTCCTAAAAAAAAAAAAAAAATCTGATTTTTAATCAGCCATCCACACACTAAGAGATTCTTCTCATTCAGAAACAGAAATTTCTTAAGAGTGAACAGTTTCTCTAAAACAGTGAAAATTGCAGTTATTTCTTGCAAGGAAGCTTGAAACTCCAAATGAATGCATAGTTAACTTTTTTTACAGCTATTGTCTCTATGTGGTATTTTTGCTGCTTGGGAGTTATTATTCAGTTACTAATGCAAAAAATGGTATTAAAATATGCCTTTTCTCTCTTGAGAGAAGCAACCACAGAAGATGCTGCTAGTTAGAAACCATACTCATTTGCATCCTATGTTCAGAATTTTCCAGGCTGTTAGACTTTTCATGCAGAATTTTTAGTCTATTTAGGGTAAACTAATTATAGCTATGATACTTAAAAATGAACATGAGGCTTGTTTGACAAAAGAGGAATACGTTCTTCCTACTTGTGAAGGGAAGACAGAAGAATTTGAATGTAAGGAGAAGACATCTACTTCTGGACAGCAGCTACAATGGCAGGTTCTCTCTCACGATCCATTTTGTTAACCTTCAGATTTCAAAAAAGCTGGAATCTGAGAAACGGGACATGGTAAAAGCTTCAGCTTGGCTTGAGCAGTCAGATACCAACTAAAACCAAAGTTTCTTCTCAGGCAGACTGTGGAGCAGGGAATTAACTCCCCAGCTGAAGATTGTGCTTCTTCAAAGAATCCTTTAAACTGTCAATAATTCTGGGAAAAAATCAGCTTTTCTGAAGATCAGAGTGATCAGGAACCTCTCCTTCTCCAAGAGCTTCTCTGCTCTTCTTCTGACCGGCCCCCCAGAGTCCTCTCAGAGAGCTGGCGTGTGGATGGAGTCCACCCAGCTGGCTCAGAGCCAGAGAAATCAACACTTCTTGCTTCAGATTCCACCAGGAATCCCCTGAGTTTCAAAAGAAATACATACATGCTCTTGATGGGAGAAAAAAAAAGCTTTTCAGAATACTGAAAAAATTAAAATTCCAACCTTTGTCCAACAAAACCAGTTTGTGTGTGCAGCAAACCCAGTGTGAGGAACACTGTCTCATTTTGTAATGTTATTGTACTGAACTCTTTGGATGGAGTTATTTTAATCTAACTTGTATAATGTAAAAATATTCAGCTACGCCAGTAAATAGGAATACTCCTTAGCCTTGAGCAGTAATTGTTATATGACATTATCTTTTTAATCCTAGAACAGGATTTGAAGGAGCACTAAAAGCAATTGTTAGTTGTTTAATGTGGTGTAATGTCGTGTATGTACTACCATATCTAATTATGCATTGGAGTCTTTTCTTTTGTCTAAGAGATCTGAATGTGAAGTTGCATCTTAGTTTGCTGTGGAATTGAATATTACTTGAAATGTCATGTAGCCCTTTGGCAAAATTTCATAATCACATTTACTTTGGGAGTTAAGCATGTTAGTAGTAATGATAATTGACTTTATGATTAGTCTACTTCAGTTGATTCGTAAACACCTGACTTAAATTTTGGGCTCCAAGCAACTGACTACTATTTATTGTCATTGTTGAAGACACTCTGATATTGCTGACTGATAGTCATTGCCAAAATATGAATAGTAAAGTTGTACAAAATCAAATATTTTTCAACTCATTATTCACTTGTTTCCCTTTGGTAGGCTGCATAACTCAGTCCATGTTTTACTGGCTTTCTTAGAATCAGTAAGTGCTATCAAATAAAAGTAAACAAGTCATTCAGCAATCCCCAAATGTATGAAAGAGCTAAGTGGGAATGTGAATTTAGTTTTAGAGTAGCTATTGGTAACTCCATTGTTTGCTTATGTTTTCCTTCAACTTGTCCAGTGACAATTATTTAATTTGATATAATTTTTACTGGTTATGAACTTTAAATTTTGGTTTGGCAATTTGAACATTCTGTGATGCTCAACAACTCTCTGAAATACTCTCTTGCCTCTAGATACGCTGTCCCAGTACAGATTTCACTTTAAAGAGCTCACAGTAATATGGGACAGATCAGTTCCTAGGTGAGAAGATTAGGAAATACTGCCTGATTTGCCTCTGTATCTGCCCCCCGCACCCCCAATATATCTAGGTGCAGGCAAGCAGGCCAGAACTGAAGGGAATTGGAGGTTTCTGCCTGCAGAAGAAAAGGAAAGATTACGGTAGGGAGAAAAGGAAGCAGCCAAGTGCTTGTGAATCGCCTTGTCAGCAGGTGCTCCCTATTCATCGTCACATTTCTAATGTCTGTCTCTGGGAACCAAATCTCCTGGGGCTCTTCTCTAACGCTGCTTGCAAGGTGATGAGAATATATCTGACTTCCTTGAGCCCTCCCAGGGCAGCACTTGCACAACAATTGGTTTGAGACAGTCCCACGGGGCTGATATGCATTGCTGTGGTTTCAGAGCAATGCCTTCTTTTCCTGATGCGTACCACACTGCTAGCTACCCTACTCCTGTGATGTGCTGTTTGTTTTAGTGCTGTAATAATCCGTTTGCATCAGTGGGTTAAAGCCTTTGATAAAACCTTTTAAAACCATTTCAGGAGAGGCTCTGCTTCCCCCTTTTGTGCAACGTTGCTGCCTCCCCCAGGAGTTTCCAGCAAGGCAGGCCTTTGCACGTATGGTGCCTATGTATATGAAATAAAGGAGCAAAAAAGCCCTTAAGAGACCCCTTAAATGCTCTCTTTTGAAAGGCCCTGAAATACTCTCTCAGTAGTCTCAGCATCCTCCCCCCCAGCAGCCTGGTGGAGGGCAAGCTCTCACTATGTGTAAATGAAACACATTCAATTCAAAATGACCTGCCCTCGTTTGCTGCCCCGCTCCTTTGGTTGGGCGCTTTCTGCTCCTGGGGGTGGAGGTCACCCAACCCCTGGCCCTCTGCATGGTGCAGAACAAGGAGGATCATTCTCCCACTCCCTCGGCTGACCTATGTTTCTCAAAGATCAGGATGCAGAGTGATTTACATTCCTAAGAAGCAAGTCATGTTTTTTGAAACTAGGATGTGGGCTTCTAGCTTGAGAGCAATTTTAAGAAAAGGCCACATTTGTGTAGCTTCTGAGAAAGGGGAAGCAGTTCACTGGGGACAATGTAAGTGCAGCCGTTACTAATTCCCAAGCAAGTCTTGCACAGTGGCTAAAAGCTGATCTGTGACAGGCGTTAGCACAAACTGGCTATAAAAATCAACCTCTTTGACTGTGTTTGCTCTGCCAGGAAATGCTCATATTTTAGGCACTTAATCTGCCCAGATCATTTAATCAAGTAGCTGAGTGCTCTTCTAGACATCCTGGTTCTTTGTTCAGTGTTTGCAGACGATCTACCGGACTTGCAACTTATCTAACATGCTTTGGGGCAGTGTACACATTTTAGTGATAGCAAAACATGTATTTGCAGGCCTACTTCTTCTCCTCCACAAAGCATATTGATATCTAAATCTAACTGCAAAAAAAGTCACCATTTTTCATTCATGCAGTTTCAGTATTTGTTGTAGACACAACCATTTTCCTGCCACAAATTTTCTTCTCCACTATTATCTAATGATTCAGCAAAGATCTCTTGCATTTGTCCTTCCATTGGTTTTCTAAGATGCTAAACCAGATCAAACATTTATCACATTTCCAGGTTTCCAATCATTTTGGATATACCTGCATTCTAAAGTATCCTTTCTTCCCACGCTCGATAAGATTCCAATTCTTCACTGAGCAGCCTGCAAAAGCTTAATCTGCTCTCTCAGTGCTCCCAAATCTCGTGACAGACCTTCTATTTCAAATGATTACTTAAATTCATGTGATCGATGAAATTTTCCACAAGATTTACATCTTGCGGATTTTTAATAGCAGTAATGCAGCAACAATTTTGTTTTGTTTTCATACAGGCTGAGCTCACTCCCTAATTATTCTTGTTACAAAATACTCCAGGAGTTGTTCCAGTCATCTTCTAAACACCTCCTAGGGCTGGGAGTCCTTACCAAAACTTTAATTGCTCAAGCAGAGATTCTTTGACAAGGTTAAAGCACAAAAACTAGCAAGGTTAATCTTGTTTGAGTGCAGGCATTGTTCTGCATTTCTTACACTTGGTTTCTCTTTTCCAAATAGTGAGTTAAATAAAATGGCAAACTGTGCCCTGAACTGGCAGGAATGTTTCCAGTTTGCCCACAGGCGGTGGATTCTGCCCAGCAATATGTAGCCTACTGGGAAAAAAAAGACGGGATTTGTTTCCAGAAGCACTCTATAATAGTGACATAATTAGTGAAATTCACATTCTTTGCTGCCTGTGTAGCTTATTTCTTTATCAAAAGATTCCTTCTATTCTTTCCACAAAAATAACCCTTTCAGTATGAAGCAAAACACTATAGAAGTTTAATTTCTTAATATCAGTTTTTAGTCAGCAATTCTTTCACTGCCCAAATGGCTGTGTTGGAAATTTGATGAAATATGATGACTTACCATATGCAGCCCAGCTAATTAGGTTCAATACAATAGCCATCGAAAATTGCAAACCTTGTTATAAGATTGTGGGTTACTTTTAGCTTTACTGATTCAAGAGCTGTTTGATCTCAGTGTGCAATGACTTCTGTTTCAGTATCCTTATGAACAGCTTGCATACTC
This sequence comes from Fulmarus glacialis, assembly GCF_000690835.1. Lineage (NCBI taxonomy): Eukaryota > Metazoa > Chordata > Aves > Procellariiformes > Procellariidae > Fulmarus > Fulmarus glacialis. Next base: position 17,666 of record NW_009227498.1, on the reverse strand, counting down.
TTTTACACCCCTCACTTATGAGATGAAAACAAAAGCCATCAGGCATATCTTAAAAGCCAGGACTTATTACTGGAATCTTACAAGCTTTGCAGGGGTCTGCCTTTTTCAGATTTGATCCTGGAAGCCAATCTGTGTAAGCGCTGAGTTAGTGATATATGATTATATGTGCTTTGTCCAAGAATGAATGATAGGATGCTTCCGGAGGAAAAGCAAGATTATAAGTAAGTAAGCAAAGAACTAATTCTCATGCTAAAAAAACCAAGAAAACTTACATTTTAAAATGTTAATGTAATCTCATGACAGCTTAGCTGTTTCTTAGTGTAACATAATGTTATCTTTTTTAAGCCAAAGTTGATATCAATGATCATCAGGAAAGGTTTGTCTCTGTAAAGAAGGTGGCAGGGCAGACTTAGTGTGAGTGCAGGCAAGGTGCCCATGAGCAAGAAGCCAATGTACGGTGCTGCAGCAAACGGCAAATCTGATCTAATCCATAACAGCAGCTCCTGCGTCAGCCACATCATACCAGCAGTGACATCCAAACCTGCAAGCCATGCCTGTGTTGCCTGGTGCAGCACCCATGATACCTGTGTATTTGCAACATGAGCATCTGATTCCTGTACATTTGTTCTGGCATTTTGTATGCTCATTTCCAAAACCAAAGGCACTGTGTATCCTGGTAAGGCATTGGGCTTGCAGGCTCTCTGTATTGTCATCTGACTTCATCTGTCCAGACAAAATCAGCATTTTTAGTTACTTCTTGTGACACAGTAATGGAGATTTCTGTGGGACACCACTTCAGTCAGTCTGTCAGTAAATGCAAGGTCAGCTACAGTGGGATGTTAGCTCAAAATGATGCAAGCCAAATCCTTAGTGTACCAGTCTGAATTTTAAAATTCAAACCAGAAATTTACTCCAAATATATGCTAATGATAACTGACTTTTCTCCATAATCTAAAGTCTGTGCAGCTTTTACTTTATACGATTGTTGCTGTCAAAAACACCTATAAATGTTAGACTGAAAATCTGAAACTAATTAACATATAGTTCAATAGCTGATATTTCATATCTTCATTATGCTGCTGTTTGAACTCACGTCATATATGAAGCTTTTTCTGTGAAGCACTTTACCATTTTATGCATCTGTTAAAAGATTTAGAATGGAAAAATTCAGCACATTATTTTAACAAATATATTGAGTGGAAAGACTGGCTGAAGATTTAACATGCTACTTAAATTCTTACCACCATTATTTTCTGAACTTTCAAATGAAAGCAATGCAATATGTATGGATGGATTTTGAAATATCCGTTGTTGGTTCAGGTGTTCAAATTAAGCTCTCCTTTCAATCAAAGCTTGGCACTTAATCCAAACTTCCAAACATGAACTAAAAGAGTTTTTTCTCTCCTTTTAAAAAAAGTGTATATATATTTTTTGTCACGTCACAAAACACTTTACATAATACAAATATAACTTGTTTTACTTTGCCCTAGGGCAACTTCCATTCTGTAGTAGAAGTTACTTTATTATCAGAAAAGCACGGTGAAAACTGTTATTCAGCTGAAACACTGAAATGATGCGTGGATTCCCAGCACAGTATTTGTGACTTTCACAGCAATAATTACATTACATTTAAGAACTTCCCCTGCATTTAAAAGAACTGCAAATAAAGCCATGTAAGATAAGCTCCAACAGGGCGACCACAGAGCCTAGAGAGAACAGTATTCACCATGAGCTTAGACTGCAAGAAAAGGGTGTTTTTGAAGAACTTCTTGTATGCATGCTCAAACTTCCCACCGACAGTGAGTGCTGACCCAGTTCAAAGTCAGGTTCCCGATGTGATACTGCCATTGCCACTTCTGGGGGGAGGCTTTGCAGCGCGCTGCTTGCACAGGGTACATAATTCCCGCCAAAAGCCCAGAGGCTGGCCAAGAAAATCCGAAACTTAAACAGTGAGGTCAGAATGGCTTGACTCAATGGACTTGAAATTAAAGCTTGGCAGCGAACTGTTTTTCCGTCCTGCCACTCTTTTATTTTTAAATATTTCAACATATTCCGTTTCTACAGTGGGATGAAACCAAGACCATTTGAAGCTTTTTTGAGAAAAAGAGAGAGAGGAAAACACTTCTCTGCACGCTTGTTATTAAATCTCCTGCTTATGAGGCCTCTTTGCCTGTAGGATGCTTCTCTCTCCTCCTTTGGACACGGTCATGCCTGGAGAAGGGCAGCTATGTGTTCAGGAAAAACAAAGATTTGTTCCACCATTTCCCCCCATCAAAAATCAATTTCTCACCTTTCATGTCTGCTGGATGGAAAACTCCAGGTTCGCGGGAGTGTTCTCTGGGTATTTACCATGCCCCAGTTCCTAAGTGAATCTGGATACGAATGTGAGCGTGTCCCCCTTACAAATAACCAACTTTTGCTTCCGGCAGGTCTTTTGAGATTCAGTCTCAAAAGTCTCTGTGTGTGGGAAATATATCTTTTTGTTAACATGGGTTTAATATTTGGGATTTAGCTTGCATCAGCCTCTGCCTGTTTAATATGCCAGGACTTTCTCAAAGGCCTGATATTCTGAAAATATTCTTCAATTTTCTCCCTAAATTATTCTTTGTATAATTTGACCTATTTTAGTTTGATTCCTTAAAAACTGAACCTACATGATCATCCTTCCCAGCCCCAAAGATTATGATGATTGTAACTCCCATTTCTCTCTTTTTAAAAGGATTTTGTTTCCTTACTCATTGAGTCCTCAGGTACAAACAACTCTGTAATTCTCAAATGGTTTCCTGTGTTAAATTTGATCTTAAAATCTGTGAGTGCACTGATGAAGAAAAGCTAATACAAATGTTTGCAAAATCTTAATCAGATATTCTAAAATATTGAAAAGGTTAAAATTCCACCTGTTTAACACGTATGAATGATTGAAGTAATGAGTTTTTGAAGAAAATGAACGAACAAATAAGAATATAAGTTTTGTTTCATCAACTCAGTTTTTCTGAGTGTCTTAATTTTCATTTTAAATATTAAATATTCTCTCACTTGATACTGAAAGCAAAAAGTGATGGGATATGAAAATGCCTTTGAACGGTAAACATTTTTAAATTTAATTTCAAATTTTAATTTGAACTCACATAAAACTACTTACATGTAAAGTCTGGGCCACCTTGCAATCCAGAAATGTCCCTTTTTTTGCAAAATAGGTAATTTTGCATTGGAATAGGCATTCATAAATGTTTGCATGGTTGACTGTGAAAAACTGATCTTGAATTAAAATTTGAAATTAAATTAAAAAATGTTTACCATTCATTTAACTGGTCAACCTCCAGATGATAATAGTCCAAGCCAAACATCTGTAGATCTTCCACATATTTACCTCAGGTTTTACCTTCTTTTTTTTATAGCTTGCAGAAGTAGTCCATTGCAATTAAAATCAGAGGAAATACAGAGCTAGGAGGGAGATGAGCGTTGTTCTAGCCCCGAGCCCCAAGCAGTATCAACTGCCCACAGATGCTCCTCTAACCTAGGCCTCCTAAAGCCATAGCTGGCATCTCCCATGCTGAAATTTAGTGCTCTGAATTCATGTTCTAGAGGGCAGACAGGCCTGGGGAACAGGCTCGCCCTTCCGCTTTGCATTTACATTTTATGTATTTGAAGGCAATTACCACGTTTCAGCTGCTCTTCCTTTTCTCTGGACAAGCAACCTCTTTTTCATTTCTTTGTGTGATCGGTTGCTCTTTCCTATGGGAATTCCTTAGGGCTCTAAGCCAGCTTGTCCCACCACTCCTCCAAGCCAGTGGCAATTTAATAACAACAATGTTTTATGCTCCACTGGCCAAATCACTTGTGAAAATGTCAAATCGGTCCCCACTTGGGGCATATTGCCTGGGAGTCCTGCTTGATTCTTCCTTGCAGTGAAAAAAGGAGACCTACCTGGTCTGGTTTCTACCAGTTTAGCACCCACTTCATCATTGATTCATCTAGAAAATGTTTCTTTGGTTAACTTCTGAGAAAGCCTAGTAAGGGTTTTGACACAGTTCTGTGTAAATCAATATAAATGACGTTTGCGGCTTCTCTCCACCCACAATGCCTGTTATTGTCATAAAGAAAACTGGAGTGGTTTCGTGTGATTTGTTCTCAACAATTCCATGCTGCTGTAATTGATTGCCTACTTACCTTGGAGACAGTTGTTTATTTGTCCTCATATTTATTAGTAACTAGAATGAAGCTGACTGGGTTCTCTTTTCTCCTTTTTCGTTTTTCCTCCCTGCTAAACTACTGCATTTCTGCTTTTTCCAGTTTTTGGGAATCCCTTCTGTCCATCAAGCACTTTTATCATGTGAGAGCTGTTAGCAGTTCTGCAGCTGAACCACCTCGCTACCTAATGTGAATTTCATCAGATCAGTGCATTTAAAAATAATCTATTTCTCTTTATCCTAACCAAAAACCTACCCTCAAATCCCTAATGTGCTAGTAATAACTTGGGTCACTTGGACCCTGAGACCAGAGGCCCTGTGGTGTCAGCTCTGGTTTGGCCTCCACATGTAGGGTCGATGCCTTGGCGATTTGTATAGCCCTTCATTCTTTCTCATTAGTAGGTCTACCATTGCCAAGTCTTCCATGAAGGCCTCTAGCTTTGATGAAAAGATCGTCATATCTCTGGTTATCTCTCGTACATCATATCTTCAGTTAAGAGATCAGGCAGATCGGGGATTGTTTTTTTCCAAATCCAATGAAAATCCGAAGAAAACTAAAGAAATACAACATTTTCTCATTAAGTGATGCCTATACTGTACTTCAAATAGTTTTAGCCATTGTGACCGTATGTATATAAATAGGGTGAAAACCAGACACAGACTGCATCTTTGTCAAGGGTATAAGATCACCTCCTACTTGAGATTTTTGGCGAAGATCTTGGGCCTTGACTGCAGAGGGTCTGAGGGATGTGATGTATAGTTATCCCCACTAAAGCAGCACTCTCCAAGCTCTTGTTCTCAGGCAGAGCATTGCAAGGTTTCCTAGAGTCATGCATGAGCTGGTGATAGATTTTTTTGGAGTATAAACGTTATTTTTCTATGTCATTTCTGCAGGGCCTCTGCAGCATTTGCTGGCTGCAGTGAGTGAAGGGGGGATGCTGAGAGCACGAAAAGATAAGTGAACTTAGCAAGTGCAGGGAGAGGAAACTGTACTTCCTCCAGACCATTCTCAGCACTGTTTCTAAGCTGTTTACTTCCTATTTTGATACCTAGAGCAACAAGAGACAAGGTTTCCAAGCAGGTTTTGATTGGCCTTGGACACTGTTTAGCCTCACTTCCTTTGAGGAAGCAATCGTGATAAGGTCTGGGACTTTGTTCTGGGAGGTTTTTCCATCCATAGTGTTGGGAACACAGTACTCCATTCTTCTGCTGGTTTATGAAGAAGTTTTGAGGTTTTGAGGGTTTTGTGTGCTAAACACGGAGGTTTCAATAAATACAGTACGTATTCTATCTGGCAGTCTCTGTATTTTCTGCTAAATGCATCATCGTACCATTGCTGGCAATGCACAGACAAGTCCTAGCACTCAAATACACATTTCCTGGGGTCCGACTCTTGCTGATGTTCCAGCTGACCTGAAGACTCCTGAGCCCTTTAGTAAGTGCTTTAAACTCTGCTTATGAGTGCTTCTGTCCCTCTGTGCGAGTAGCCTTTGCATGTGACCTTAATATGGGTTTCTTCCCAGCCAAAGCAAAAAGATGAAGGAAAGCTTGGGTGCAGGCAGGCAAAAGTCACTGGTAATTCTTCTTGTCAGTGGATTTTCTATCCAGCTACATCTGCAACAAGAAAACCAGTCCCCAATAAGTAGTAAAATGAAAGGCGGGAATGAATACGCAGTACAGAAATACACAGGACATACCCTTCAGTGTCCTGCTCCGGTGCTTTAGCTGAGATGTGGAATGGCCATATTCAAGGTCAAGATGATACCTTTTATTTACCATGTTTCATTCTTGGCTATTTTGCCAGTAAGATTGCCGAATGATATTAGCCTTCTTGCATGGATATGGACATACTGTACCCACTAATACTTGTTCCTCTCTGCTCTTTACTGGCACTAGTATTGTTGAGCGGGAAAAGTGGAAGAGAAAAAAATCTGTGATAAAAGGCAAAGTTTCTCCCAAGATTTTGACAAAGCCTTGAGATATCTGTGATGCTTGAAGAAACCTTTTGCACCCTCCTTGCTGTCTTGCACAGTAGTCAAATGTATTTCTGGATTTATATCCTGTCAGTGTGCTAGTTGTGCAGCCCTTGTTTTCTGGCTTCTCCTGTGTTTTGTAACTCTCCCTTTCACCCGCCAGCTGATGATAGTATTTTGATATTTGCTTTGTATTTGCCTGTGTTTCACTGAAAAATAAGTATTCACCCATTGCCTTTTTACAGTTCTGTTGCTGATGCCAGACCAGTGCCTTTTGTGTGTACAGTAATTCTGTTCAATTTCTCAATGGTTTTGAAAATGATTACTTAGGACAGGATTTGGTTACTCCTTCTGTTTAACATCTGGATACCTTAAACAGCAGGTGCTGCTGCCGTTCCTTAGCTTCCTTTCTTCAGATCGTTGTGTAGGACCTTGCTCAGACCGCGCTTGGTGCACTCATTTCCATGGAAAGGTGCCCAGCCTTTTGAATTTTCTTCTTGACTCTGATCATAATGCTGAAATATTACTGAGTTGCTCAATTTTTACAGGCTGTTTTTGTTTCGCTGCAAGAATTAGAAATCTTCACACCATCTTAATGTAAGGAAAACACATTTTGGAGGAAATATGCTCGCAGGCTTGCTCTGTAGTTGATGGGTTGCCAGCATCTTTTTGGCTCCATTTGGAATGTGTGAGAAATGATGTGACTTTCTGTTTGAATGGCTAGAAACTGTAATGGTCTCCCAGGGTTTAATAAATGAATAGGAAAATGTCAGGGTAATTTTCATTAATATTATAAATTACACGTGGGAGATCACCTAAGAAGTGTACAAATAACTGAAAGGGGGGCCTTATTTGTTCTTTTCTTTGCCAGCTGCACAGCAGAAATGAAAGTTGTAGGTAGACCTGGGGCTTTGATTCATTTACTCTGAGGAAGGAAAAAGAAGAAAATGTATGTGTATGTATATATATGTGCATTTGTAATTTCATTTCAGCAGAGTGGCTGTCAAAATACTGTTTCAAAACAAACCTATCTTTAGAGAACATGGAAGCTAGTATTTAAAGACAGATGTTAACTGAATGGGCACTCAGCTGACTAAAAATGCAGGTTTACATTAGTCATTTATACTTGCTTTCCACCCCAGACCTGTACCCACAGGTGTGGCAGTGGGAAGCCCAAGAAGGGCACAGTGTATGTTGGCAAAGGTGGGATCTGTGCCTCTTAATGAGCAAGATTTTGCCAGATGGCTGAAGAAGCAGCTGCAAAATATCTGATCTATCAAGCATGGTTTGGACTATCGGCACTGGCAGCGCTGGCGGTGCAGCAGCAGGTATTGTAGGAAAGCAGTATGGGATCGTCACTCCCATGCGTCCAAAGACCATGACTCAGCTGTCTTGAAGAAGCTGTTCTAATATTTAAAACTGTATATGCCTAAAAAGAAAAAAAAACCTAATGGTTCGTAGGAAACTCATATGAAGTTTGTTACCAACATCTTTCTTTTCAGGTAGATATATGAAGAAAGCATGTTGCTTCTGGCAGAAATAAGGCCATGACCTACTGACAGAATTAGGAATACAGAGGCTGGTGAGTAGGATCGTAACTTTTATTTTCAGTTGAGAATCTGTTAATTAGTCCTATAGCTCATTAGCCAAGCACAGCGTTGGTACTGCTGCCTCTCTCATTTCATGTGCTGTGGAGCCAATGAGTGTAATTCCAGAATTTAAAACCTTGTCTTAACTTGCTTGGTAGAGGACAGAACTGGTCTCAATACAAATGAGAAACATGCCCTTCGGCGTAGTATTTTTACATGCATTTTAATTTGTAATCACGTCCATCCAAATCCCTGGGTGTGTTTCTAATTTAAAACATTTTATAAACAATGTGCTCCCAATGAACAAAACTATTATTCCCGCTGCCTCCTACTGACGAATGGCCACCCAGCTATTGAAAAAATCAGAGAAACAGCATGTTAAGCAAGTACTTTTTGCATTATTTTACTTTAAATCTGCCAGACCAGGGTCTGATGGAGCACAAAAACATTGCATTTGAGCCAAGAGTAATGATGGGGAAAGGCAGGCCCTTTAACTTAGCTGGGTTCAAGTCTAAGCAGAATTGTGTATTGCAATCAGCTTCTTTACTACATAGAAAGACTGTTTCTGGACTGTTTCTGTAGCAGATCGTGCAGAGGCACTAATCATGATAATTGCAATAGAATCTGACAGATATGATTGCAAGGGGACCAATGGCATTTTCCTCACGTGTGTAATATATCAAAGGTTTCTGTAATGAATTGAAGGGTCGTTTATAACATTGTCCTAAGTGCTTCTGTTCTGATTTTTCTCTCTCTTTTTTTGGTAGACTTTGACTAGTTCATGATGCACGAGAAATAAAATGATTCAACTATTTTGCAGGCCTCATTTAGAACATGTGAGGACTCAGTTCTTCCTTCGTCTTATTCAAACTAAACATTTAATAACAAGCCACATAAAATTCCTACTTGGGAATTTTAGTAGGGGAAGTTGGTTTACAATGTCCTGCTTACACCTTATAAAGACGTAACTTAAATCTTGTAAGGCTTGATGCACTGTACCTCATTTGTTTATGTTGTCTAAAGCAAGTGCATGAATGTTTGTTTGTTTCTTAGCTTTAAGAAACAAGCACTTCAATTAAATTCTCTGTAAAAAGAGTTTACAATCCTTGCATCATTTTATATCTTCATAATTGGCTAAGACCATCTGAAAATTCAAAGCAGCTGAGGGAACAGACTTGCAGCCAGAAGAACTGGAGGGACGGGACTGTGGTTCCCTTCTGAGGCATGTTGAATAACCACAATAATTAACTTAGTATTTCTCGAGTTATTTTTTTTTAAAGCCTATGAGCACTGGGGGGAATAACAATCACCTGGAACACATGAGCACTGAAATTAAACCATGGACGTCAGAATGGGAGATGGGGTGTCTTCGTCTTTCCTTTCTCAGTGCCAGAGGACAGACTGTACGTTTTGCCCAGAGGTCTTGGGGAGAACCTCCCTTCCTACCAAGTTCTCCGCAGAGTCTCCTACGTGATGAGGTTTGGCTCCACGCCCCTCCTGCTGGAAACCTGCCCCCAGAACTAGAAAATCCCGAGGCATTGTCGGCCAGTGCCCTCTGCATCGCCCAAGCTGCATCCTGCGAGCCCTTTCTGGCCATCCGGGTGGTGTCTGTTGGATGCTCTATGGGAATGGTCCAAACTACTGCTCCATGGTGCATGGTGAACGGTCAGCCCTCTCCATAGTGGGAGGAGGACTGCGTGATATAATATACAATGTACAGCTGTAAGCCAGTGTGGGATAAGCTGGTGATTCCTGGGGTGGCTGCTGATGATTCTTGCATAAATCTGTCCTGTGCTGCTGGGTAAATTTGGGTGAGGAGGAGAGGCGATATAGCATAATGATGCTGCATGGGCAGAAAGAAAGTGGCAGAGAGAGACACACAGGGTGGAGATTGGGCAGGTTCACGTGGGGAAGACAGACTCCCCGTATGCATAGTTTCAAAAAGAATATAAACATGTATGTATGTTTATATATTCTAATACATAACACATTCTGAGCTGTAAAATTTTATTTAGGGGTTGATTTACTGCTCCCCTTCTGAATCGGGTTTGGAGCTCACTGTTTCCCATGCCTGGCTTTTTCCTGGGAATCTGCTTCTCGTCGTTGTGTTGCAGCCCTATTAACTCCTCTACCAGAGGGATCTTGGGAGAGAGACTGTAGAAAACTTGCACATTCAGCCTCTGCAAAGCCTTCTGGGGCCAGGAGTGAACAAGGGATGTTGTGTTCCCCCATCACTCCATCTACCCAGATCCTCCTACACCCAAAGTATAGGACGGACTGAGTTAAGAAGGCAGGAATTACACTGTAAAGACACTAAACTCTCTCTGGTAGAAAGAAATCATCAGTATTGAACTCTGTAAGAGACAGTGCACGTATATGCAAGGATATATATACCATTTCACTGTCATTTCATTGACCAATGCAAACAACAGACCTCAACTTCCCTGATTTAGAGAAAACCTTTTCAGCTATAAATGTCAGTATTAGCTTTCATTTTTATCAAGTGGGCCATAAATTTTGAAGATATTAGGACTGTGACATTCTCTGTTCTTGTACTAGACTGGTTAAAGATTCTTTACTAGTGGTTTTTGAAATTCCTTATGAAGACTTACTGTAAGTTAAAGGCAAAGCATGGATA